>NW_022631007.1:15763258-15985773 GCF_010015895.1 Lontra canadensis
TTTTTTTTTTTTTTTTTTTTTTTTTTTTTAGTTAAATTAGCTGCTGTCCACATAGAATGCCATCCTGCCAGTCCTAATTGTTCTGATTTTGCTGATGGTATCTGAAAATTCATGTAGGGTCATGATGACTTAAATCTTTTGACTTCCACAAACTGCAGCTGTAGAGAGAGTCATGGCAGGAAGATGACTTTAAGACAGATGTGTGCTGGTCACATACTTGGAAGAATTCTTCCACACAGATTTCCAGATCTTTTGTGTGGCCAATTTCATGTGGAGTGGAGACTCTTAGAGCTCACACTGTACAACTTCTGTTTTCAGGAGACAACTCCACACTGACATTGTTCCTCTTCCTCCTTTTGTGATACTGCCTAAACAGAGTAAATTGGAGGGTTTTTTTAAGCCATTTTTTAAAAATTGTGGTAAAATACACATAACAAAGTTTAGCATCTGAACCATTTTAAATTTCATTCACACCATTTGCAGCTATCATCACCATCCCTCTCTAGAACTTCCTCATCTTCCCCAAACTAAAACTCTGTCCCATAACACACGGACTCCCTGTCCTCCTCCCCCAGCCCCTGCTTCCTGTCCCCGTTAATTTCACAATTCTGGGGATCTCGTATAAGCGGAATCAGACAATGTTTGTCCTTCTGTGTCTGGCTTCCTTCACTCTGCATAATGTTTTCAGGTTTCATCCACAGGTTTCAGGATCTCCCTCCTTTTTCAGGCCCGATAATATTTCCACTGTGTGGATGGACCATCTGCAGCAAGTATCTGCTGAATGGACACTCGGGGTTACTTCCATTTATGAAGGAATGAATTGCTTTTTTATATTTAATATGAATTAATTAGAAATTTCGATGTGGATTAACACAAAGAGAACATGGGTGGTAAGGTCCCGTTTTCTCATTATATTATCTGATATTATTAAGCCAATGTGAAACATTTAGCACAGGCCCCTGGAAATGCTCCCCTGTGGCCACCAGGAGGCAGGCCTTGGAGTTGTGTGACCCCTCCCCCTCCTTTTGTCCCAGACCTCTTTCTTCACCATCTACTCACCTTTGCCTTCTTCCAGAGATAAAGATAGTTCTATTCTGTTTTTGTCTAAATGTAATTTTAGATAATCCTGGAATATTAGAGTTGAAATCTCTGAGTATTTCTATCTTTTTAATATTCTTAGTTGCAGATAACTTTTTCTTTTTCAAAAACCTGTACTTACTGTAGGAGAGCCTCTTTACCCAAAAAGAGAAGTTCATGAATTTCTCTTGCCTAATACCATTCTTTGGAGACACAGTCATACTGCCTTATCTGGCCTGCGAAGGTCAAGTCCAGCATCTAGATCAGAATCGCAGCTAGGAAGTGACCAGGCACCTCAAAGACAGTAACGGTGGCAAAGCTCAGGCCTGTTGTTCCGGGAGGGTAGCTGGCCACTCCTGTGAGAGCCCCCTGATGTCGGATTCCAGTTACTACTGTGATTCTAAGGGTTGAACCAGCACTGGGGATACATGCAGGCTGTGCCCTCTGAGCAGGAGATGGGCGGGCAGAGCCATGCTGGGTGGGGCAGGAAGGCTCATAGGGAAGGGCACTTGGTCTGGGACAAAAGTTACTCCCACACCCCGTGGTAAATGGTGACTCCTACGTAAGATTTAGACGCATGCCCCTGGAATTATTTTGTAACACTTTGCATTATTAAGACCAAGAATCTGCCCTACCTTATGAACAATTACTCATTTGATTTTTTTCTTTAAGATTTTATTTATTTATTTGACAGAGAGAGCACAAGTAGGCAGAGAGGCAGGGAGAGGGAGAAGCAGGCTCTCCGCTGAGCAGGGAGCCTGATGCGGGGCTCGATCCCAGCACCCTGGGATCATGACCTGAGCCAAAGGCAGATGCCACCCAGGCATCTGGGTGAGCCACCCAGGTGCCCCTCATTTGATGTTCATAAGGCCGTATGAAGTAAGTAACACCATTTCTCCTATCTTACAGATGAGGACAGTAAGGCCTAGAGAGGAGTGCATCACTGGCCCGAGGCTGGCAGGGAGTTTAGACAGAGGTAAAGCTTCCTCCCTGGGCAGGGGGGGTGTGGTGGGGGGGGCCTGCCCATACAGACCTGAGCCTGGCATGGGCGTGTTCCTCCAAGGGGCCTCGCCCTGCAGAAAGCAATTGTATTCGAACACCCACAGTAATTAACTTTCCACCCACTTCAGTGCTAGTCCTTCCCCAAGTTGCGTTGCCTGTGTGTCTTTTATTGGTCAAAATTAGATTCTAGATTCTAGCCTTTAGTCGAGAGTGTCTTGCTCTGAGACTTGTCATTGGCTTCCTTTCGGGTCCCTTGGCAGGTGACTGATGACAGATTCTCTGCTTACTTTATTGACAACTTTAATGCTATTTAAATTCCAAGAAGCTCGGAGTCCTGCCTTGGGTGATTGTGCACAAGTACTAATTGGGGAAGCCACTGTGTCCTGCCTGTTTCACTTAGTGTGGAGAACCCGTGTTAGGGTGAGACCAGTAGACCAGGGCCCCTGGAATGTTACTCTGATGGCCATTCTGATGTGCAAATGGGACAGAGAAATCTGCAGTGTCGCTCTGGAAAGGAGGTGGAATGTGTGTTCCACTTGCAGATTATGTGTACGCCTAATGCAAAAAATCAGTTTAAAGCCAGGAGTTCAGTTTGCAATCACTTATAATGACATTTTTTAAAAATAAATAAATAAAACCCATAGAGCCGCCACCCCCCCCCCCCCCCGGGTGGCTCAGTCAGTGAAGCATCTGCCTTCGGCTCAGGTCATGATCTCAGGGTCCTGGGATCAAGCCCCACATCAGGGTCTCTGCTCAGCGGGGAGCCTGCTTCTCCCACTCCCTCTGCCTGCCTCTCTGCCTACTTGTGCTTTCTCTCTCTCTGTGTCAGATAAATAAATAAAATCTTAAAAAAAACAAAAAAAAGATCCATAGCACTGCCATATCCCCAATAATGATTTTTTTTTCCTACTTAAGGCAAAAAGGTAAGATGCCATTCAAAGTAATATTTAGGACTAAAGAAATATGCAGGACCTATATGAACAAAACTATTACAATATACTGAAGGATACGTCAGATTTTTTAAATGGAGAGAGATATGCTTTGTTTCCGAATGAGAAAACCCAGTGTTGTAAAAATGTGAATCCATCCCCAAATAATTCATAAACATAACATGATACATCTAAAATTCCAGTTTAAGGGACAAGATTGGTTTTATGTTTTTTGTTTGTTTCTTTGTCTTAATTTTTTTTTTTTAGATTTTATTTATTTGTGTGACAAAGAGATCACAAGTAGGCAGAGAGGCAGGCAGAGAGAGAGGAAGGAAGCAGGCTCCCTGCTGAGCAGAGAGCCCAATGTGGGGCTCCATCCCAGGACCCTGGGATCAACCCGAGCCAAAGGCAGAGGCTTTAACCCACTGAGCCACCCAGGCGCCCAAGACTGGTTTTATGTTTGACAAGTGGACGCTAAGGTTAATCTAGAAGAGTAAATAGTGGAGGTGCCTGGGTGGCTTAGTGGGTTAAAGCCTCTGCCTTCAGCTCAGGTCATGATCCCAGGGTCCTGGGGTCGAGCCCCCCATCGGGCTCTCTGCTCAGCAGGGAGCCTGCTTCCCTTCCTCTCTCTCTGCCTGCCTCTCTGCCTGCTTGTGATCTCTGTCTGTCAAATAAATAAATAAAAAGTCTTTAGAAGAGTAAGTAGTGAGACTCAAGAAATTTTTGGAAAAGAATAATGAGGACAGTTTTCAACTTGTTTTATAGCCTACGGGTTTCTTTATTCAAACAAAATCCTACGTCCCTATTCTTATACCTTCAGTGGGTCCTTTACTGCTTCCTGAATAAAGTTCAAGTTCCTTAACCTATTATAAAAAAGAACATTCCAACAATGTCTGAACGTACTCTTAAAAGCAATAAAATTCCCACAATGCTGTCCCTTGAATGGAGCGGCTGTGTTGTTTATTCTGCATTTCCTTCCGGTCTTTGTCTGTATGCATCCATTTCTACTTTGTCATATTCATGATATACTATCTAAGGATGAGAACACTAAAACCCTGACTTTGGGAAGAGCTGTAAGGCAAAGCCAAAATGCAGGGCTCAAAGGGGGGGGCAGCTGCCTGACAGAGGGCCAAGCTCCCAGAGTGTCCCAGAAATGCTGAGTAAAGCTTTAAACCTAATCCAAGCTAATTCAGTGACCCAGACTCCCCACGGCTTTTCTAACCCTGTATGTGAACTGTAATTCCAGAGCCCCTCCGCTTGCAGGAAAAATAGTCTGTGGACTTTGGAAGAACAGACAGAATGTGCTGCAAGCTCTTGGTGGCCAGCCTGGGGTCCCACTGTGCCTTGCCGCCCTCTAGGGGGGCTGCATCCATCCCATTTTACAGAGGATGCTGAAAGGGGTCACGGGAGTCCCCGAAACTGCAAACGAATGAGCAGCAGAGGGATTCCAGCCCGATTCTCCACCCCCTCCACTCTCCACTTTGGAGACTGAGGGCTTTCTGCAGGAATCACTGGGCCTCCAGTGGGGGCTGTGCAGGCTGCTGGGGGTCCCTCAGCCCCGACTCCTCGGCACTCACCCACCCAGATGGGCCAAGAAGCAAATCTCCATTCTCTGACCTTCTTGCTTGCAAGGCTCTTACTTTAGTCTACTTCCACCATCACCGCCTTGGCCTTGGCCTTGCCATGCCCACACTGCATCTGAAATCTCAACTCCCAACTTCCCACCCTGTGGCCCCACCTCCTGTCTCGCAACACCTGGTGCTGATTTTCTTCCTGCTACAACCACTAGCTCTGCTTTTGAGTTCTCACTAAAAGAAAAAAAGAGGACCACAGGTATCCAGCAACAGGTTGAAATAATTCTTCTTGCCATATTTCTGTGCTTGGGTAGCTATGAATTGGAGCGTGGCTTATCTGTGTGAGTTAAGTCAGTGTTCTTGTACAGTGTGGGCACCTTTGATGAAGGTACGAGCCCCTCTAGACCTGGGCTTCCCCCTGGGGACATTTTGCCGCCCAAGGGACATTTGGCAATATCTGGAGACATTCTGGGTTGTCACAAGCAGGGTGGAAAGGCCAAGGACACTGCTAAACTTCCGTGACAGATGTCCCAGCAAAGAATTATTTGGCCCAAAATGTCCTTAGTATAGGGGTTAAGAAACCCAGCTCTCTTATTTACATTAGAGTCTCCTCATAAAGTCTGATCCCACATTCGATACCGGATGCCTCCACAGAAGTGGGAACGAGAGGAGGGTGTTTCAATATAATCTGAGTAGCTAAAATCAAACCTCCTGGTCAGAAGAAGCATTTCGAAAGCCTCCAGTGGGCTCAGAGAACCACGCCTTCCCCTTGTTCAAAGGCGGGTCAAAGCCGCCCCACAAGATGTTGGGTATAAAGATGCCTTTAATTGACCTCTTTGCTGGTACTCAGAGATGACGTGGTCAGGAGTGGCTATTTGATCTCCAGTCATTCCAGAATTTCCACTCTTGTGCCAAACATGCCTCTCCAGACTGCTGGTCTTTGCTGTTCCTCCAACTTCCCTTGAATTTCATCTAAAATTCTCACTTTTCAAAGGTAAGACTTCTTGATTCTATGTTAAAGTCTTCTGTAAAGATACACAGTTCATACAAATTGATGATGAAGAAGTTGCTCATAATTTGGTACTTCTCTGGAGGCTAACAGCTGATGAGTTACTGTGGCCCTGTATTTTGGGGCCTCCAGTGCAGAGGGGAAGGACCTTACAGCAGGCTGTGGGCCTGTGTTTCTAGTGCCATGCTGAAGGGTGTTACTCGTCTCAATTTTTCTTAGATGATTTTAGGGATGCTGTTTCAGGAATTTCCGTACTTCGGGGGTAGAAGGTGGTGATGTTCTCATCTGTCCTTAAGTCAGGTCGTCTTCAAGTCAAATGGCTTATTAGGAGGAGTGCGTAATTTTTAAACCTTTGAATTCATCTCACCTGCCCTTAAATTTCCCTGTTTGCTGTAGGTACCATTTAAATTCACATCATAAAGTCCTATGTTCCCCACACTTCTTTTCTGTGAATGACATTTGTTAATCACACCTGTAGCCTGATTGATTTCTGGAGGGTAAAAATTTGCTCCGTGGCTTTGACTATAAGGAAGATTCTATCTTTTCTGGAATGTCAAACTCCTAGGCAAGAGGACTAAAGCCCAAACCAAATAAATGAGTGAGAACCTAGAAAAAAACATTGCTTCCATTTATTTAATCACCATTTTCTGTTCCTAAGTATATATTGAAGCATTTGGTTTATTTCTTATTGGTGGGGTGTTCTGTTAGCTAGGGAACACAGTTCTGCAGAGTAAAGCCTACTTTTCCATGTCACTATTTATTCTGAGCAAAAGCATTTTAAATGGACTATTCAGAGAGCACATAAAGATACATCTTTGTGGGAACGCCTGGGTGGCTCAGTGGGTTAAGCGTCTGCCTTCTGCTCAGGTCACGATCTTAGGGTCCTGCGATCGAGCCCTGCATCGGGCTCTCTGCTCAGTGGGGAGCCTATTTCCTCTCTCTCTGCCTGCCTCTCTGCCTACTTGTGATCTCTCTCTCTCTGTCAAATAAATAAAATCTTTAAAAATTAAAAAAAATACATCTTTTTCTTTGTTTTGGAGTTAACTTAGGGGATTTTTCATGACTTATTCCTAAATGGCTGAGAGGTAGTAGATTTTAGTTGTTTCATTTTCTATATGTTTAGAGAATAATCAGTTGATATTTGTGGTGTGTTGTGCTCACAAAAAACACAACTAGTTTTCCTAAGAGGTACTTCATTGCAGATGGATGTGGCTGTTTCCTTAGTTATAATATATGGGAGGTGTTTCTGTGATCTCTCAGGTCCTTGGTCTGGCCTCAGATCACTAGTTCTGAGGGATGGCATGGAAAAATGGATACATTTTCCCCCCAGGGTTGCTATGGACTTAGTAAGCCTGGACACTTGGAGATGAACTTAATTCCAGAGTATAATAAATTAGAAATTATGGTGAGTGTGGATCAGATTTTACCCTGTGACAGCATTGTTGGGCTTTCTGGAGCTCCGTGGAAGGGCTCTGTGCTCGGAAAATAGAAACGGTCTCACGCCAGTGGGGCCCCAGGAGTCCGTTCCAGGTCCATCAGTTTCTGTTCCTCCTGCCCTTGCTCCTCCCTCAGCTCCGTGGTCCACGGTCCTTGCGGTCCTCTCAGCTCCATTCAGCCCAGAATCAGGGCCCAAACCCCAATTCCATCCACGTCCCACCCCCAACCCTTAGGCACCAGAGTCTCTTAGACCCATCCCCACCTCTACCCCGATTTCCCCCACTTTCCTTTGGCTCCTACCTTTCAGCCTCCAAAGTCCCTCCCATCCTTAAAAAGAGACAAATGAATATATCCCCTTACCCAGATCTCCCCCCAAGCCCGCCTTCCGAACTAGGCTTCCATCTGCCATTTCTTACACATGCCCAAACCGCTGAAAATGTTTAACTGTAGAATTTTAACAACAGCGTGCCCATGTTTTTCTAGTCTCAAATTAAAAGTTTCCTCGACCCTCTTCTCTTCCCTCCATCCGCCTTATGTAACATGGATGTTCATCTGGGAAGCTCGTGAACACCGGGGAAGCCTTCTGGGGAAGCTGGCGAACGGTGGTTTTTAGGAGACGCCCTTTGTCTGTTTCTCTGACCCACCCACTCCGTTGTCTGTCTCAGCTTATTGCAGACACAATTCTCACTTCTACATGTAGGAGTCCCATGTTTCTCCCCTCGTCTCTTTCCTCATCTGTGCATGCTCCCACGTTCTCAGTACTTTCACCCAGCGTGCCGTCCAATGACGCAGCCAGGCCTGCTGGTCACCTCCTTAGGGCTTTCTGTCACCACTTCCGGGGTAGTGTGACGAAAACTCAAACTCGCCACCTTCCTTAGAAAATCTAAATGGTTCGAAAGAAGTCTGGTGAGTTGCTGAGTAAGTAGGTAGTTATTAAAAAAAAAAAAAAAATTCCTGGGGCTTCCAGGTGGGGCGCTGCCTTCAGCTCAGGTCATGACCCCAGGGTCCTAGGATGGAGCCCCTCATTGCCCCAGGGTGGGGGTGGGGGTTGGTCCCTTCTCAGCGGGGAGCCTTCTTCTCCCTCTGCCTTCCCCTGCTGGTGCTCACTCTGCCCCACCCCCCCAATAAATAAATAAATAAATAAAATCTTTTTTAAAAATTCCAAAAGACATTCTATTTTCAAAGAGAGTTTCTATTCCCAAATGCTACAAAAATATAAAATGCTTAAAATCAGTGAGAGTTAACGATAACCTCCCAGAGTCCTCCATTTTCTCAGGAGAATCATCCACGAAGCCATCTATCATTTAGGAAGCACCTCTCCCCTACCCCCCCCTGCCCCCGAGGTCCAAGATGTGAACACCCTCCCATTCTGGAAGGATCCACTCCTAGTGGAGGGGAGGGTGAGTGCCGCATCACAGGCAGGTGAGAGAATGAAGGATGTGGTACTTTCTCATTCAGTACAGGCGAGCGCCTGGTAAACAGAAGCTGTATATACATACATACGTAAGCATTAGACAGAGAGAGAAAAAGCATGTGAGTCAGGCGGGAGAGGGGCAAAGGGAGAGGGAGAAAGAGAATCCCAAGCAGCTTCCATGCCCAGCCAGAGCACCATGTGGGGCTCCATCTCATGACCCTCAGATCATGACCTGGAATGAAACCAAGATCCAAGGCTAACCACCTGAGACACCGTGGGGCCCAGCAGGAAACTAGCTCAGTCTGCTTTTCAGCTACTCTTGCCGCTGGCGCTTCTGTCCACAGGAGGCCGTCCGGGCCACGAGCTATGTTCACTGCTGCATGGGGGTGCAGCTTTTTCTGCTGATGCCAGGCGGGGTCTGGCCCTCCACTAGATGTCCCTGACCAGTGCACTAAGTTTTCTTGGCATAGCTGGCTAGCACATCGATCTGGGTGTGCACGTGGCTTTGTGGGCATCCCTGGAGGGGATGATGGGTTTACTGGTACAGGCTAAGGCTGGGGGACCACGGAGGGCACCACCTAGCCTTTCTGTTGACTCTCTCTTCAGTCAAGACCCCTGAGTGGTGGCTGGAAGTGGGGACCCCTGGGTGGTGTCTGGGAGTGGGGACAAGGCTGTACACATTATCCTAAGGTCTCAGACTTGCAGTGGGGACTTGGGTTAGTGAGCCCAGCCTCACTCTTCCAACTCGGGTCTGCAGACAAGTTACACGACCTTCATGGGCCTCTGTGTGTAAAGTGCTTTGTAAGTGGAAAGGGGCTGCCCAGGACTGTATCATCATCTCATGAAACAGCTTTTTAACATGAGGTGTTCTGTGATATTAGTCAAAAGGATCCATATAAAGTTAAATAATAATAATAAGCTCATCGTTTGTAGAAGTATTTGGAGTTGTTTATTTTGTTGTAATCAATATGAATAGTGATTCATGTTCATGGAAAACAACAGTTACGGGTGTGACTTAGAAAAATGGCTCGGTGTCTGTCATTTGACCAAAGGGGAGGCTGAGAGCGCCTCCCCCACCCCCACCATCTGCCCTCTGCTCTCTGCTGGGATCCCAGGAAGGGTTTGTCTCTGTGGTTCTAGCATTTTGAACCAAACCACAGGAGGAGGCGAAGCTCGAATCCAGCAACAGGCCAACACCATGGAGATGAGTAAACCAAGCTTGGGTGTGGTCTCGCTGGTTAAATGTTCTGGCATGTTGGTTAGCTATGATTCTGAGGTTCCCAGAACTAAGTAAGACAGCTCTATTTACCCTTGGTTTTCTCAGAGGTCCCTGAAGAAATTAAGTCCCTGCATATAATCTTGTTGTACATTGGAGAACTTCTTCTTTTAGATGTTGGACATTTAACTTTTGTTGAGAGGGCACAGAGGATCCCAAGCTTGGTGGCTTCTAGGAACGCCTAGGACAATACCCAGCTTTCACAAAACCCACAGCGCTTCCTCTGTACAGAGCTCCCAAGCCTGGCAGCTGGGAAGGAGCGGGAAACTCGCAGTCGACCTGTTACAAGGGGCACCCTGACCAACAGGGGGTAGAACTGGGAAAGTGAACCAGTGGCCTTAACCTCACAGCTCCTCATATAAGGACCCCGGGGGAGCACTGGCCCCGGCTAGGCGGAGGGCTGTCCTGTTCCTGAGCACCCCACCCCATGCCACTCAGCCCTCTCCAAGACACCCTGGGTTTATCCTGCTAAACTTCCTGAGGATAGAAACCTCGGGCTTCCTAAGTCCTCCTTCTCACCTGACACTCTCAGGAGGGTTTATTTCTGTCTTCTTCAAGGGAAAGGGTGTCTACTACTGTGCCAAGCTGTCTTTCGAGCTGTGAGCACTGGGAAAATGTGTCTTGGAGTGTGTCCCATTCTAAGGCACGTCACTTTTCATAGCTGCACCCAACTTTGATGTCTTTGTGAACTTTCCAAAAACAAGTTTGTAGGTTCCAGTTACTAATTAATCATCCCTCATAAGTGGCCTTGCTATGAGTTTAAAAAAAGAAAAAAAAAGCCTGTTTGCAGAAGGGTCTTCATTGAGGGGTCCTTTCCGTTAGAGACCCATGTATCATCAAAATTAACAGATGGCAACTACATAGACCCTTTACACGTTTTTCTTGGGCCCCGGGATCTATATGATAACACCAAGAAGCAGGATTCAGGGCTCTTCTTATGATAGACTTTGACACTTGCCTGTGGCTGGGAAGGGTTCTGAGTCTTGGCCATCTCACAGGGCCGACTGGACTAAGACACACTCAGGCGCAGCATCTTCCCATCTGGAAGGATGTTAGAACAGCAGGTTTCTCTAATGGGCTACCATTTTGTGGAATAAGAAATCTCCTGGGCACTAACTATTATTATTTTATTGCTGGTATCGTTAGTTTGTTCCTAGGACTAAAAGCAGTCAGCTAGCTGCTTCTTACTCCCTGATGGTGTCTTGCCACCCACAGCTTCTGCAGCCAGCCCTTCCCGAGGCTTCGCTGGTCATTGGTATTTCTCAGCCATTTGAACCCGTCGTTGCCCCACTTCCTTTCTGCTGTAGGGGAGGAGGATAGGAGAGCCTGGGAGCCTTGGATAGGGACTCTGGCGACGAAGGGAAGAGAGTAGCTGGCCAGCAGTGTTGGTCTCCATTTCTAGCAGGGCTGCTCAGTGGGGTCTGCGCATGGGTGCCCGTGCTCCTCCCCTACACCCGGAGGTGCTACTAGGGGGCACTCTCATTACCACTGGCGTGTTTCAGATGAAGCTTGAGACACAGGGCTAAGCAACCAGCTCTAAATCTCAGAGTGCCAGAACCAGGAATTGGACCAGGTGTTTTGTTTTTTTTTTTTTTTTAAGATTTTATTTATTGGGGTTCCTGGAGGGCTCAGTTGGTTGAGCTTCCTGTCTGTAGCTAAGGTCATGATCCCAGAGTCCTGGGATCAGTTCCCACATCAGGCTCCCTGCTAAGTGGGGAGTCTGCTTCTTTCTCTTCCTCTGCCTGCTGCTCCCCTTGCTTCTGCTCTGTCAAATAAATAAAATCTTAAAAAAAAAAAGATTCTATTTATTTATTTGAGGTGGGGGTTGGGAGTGGGGAAGCAGATGGAGGACAAGCAGACTCCCTGCTGAGTGCAGAGCCCACTGCTGGGCTAGATCGCAGGACCCTGAGATCCGGACCTGAGTCAAAATCAGGAGTCAGATGCTTTACCCACTGAGCCACCCAGAGGTCCCTGAACCAGGTGCTTTAATTCCAGAGCCCCTTCCCTGCGTGGTTTAATGGAGCTGATACCTAGAGACTGGATGGTGGCCTAGGGTTTGGGGAGAATGCAGATGCCTTCTAGCAAATGAAGCCTGTTCCCTGTGCCCTGCTCTGGAAGATGTGGTTACAGGGTTTAGGAAGGCTAGTAGCTCAGGATTCGCCTACCTAGACTGGAATATTCAAACTGAAGTCTCAAAGAAGGCTATTTTATTTTCTGTCATTCTCATCTGTGAAGTTACTACTAAAATTATTATTGCTTTCCATGATAAATTCCGTAAGTTCTGTTCTTGTTTATGCAGAAGAGTTTAAAATTATTTTCTCCAGTGAATTTAACTTCCAAGAATTAAGAATTGTAATACACTAACATATTTAAAAAGAGGTATAGCAAGAAAACAGATATTAAAAGGTAAGCATTTCAATCTCTTTGAAAGTTATTTTGGCAAACCTAACGATGCTATCCGTCAAAGCTTGGAAGGCTCGGCGTGTGTTCACCTTAAAGCCTGGTGAATTCCTCCCACGGGGGTCACTCCAGACATCTACTTGGCATCTCTATTCTCTGGTTCCTACTCTCTCAACTAGGTCCGGTCTTCCGAGACTTCCTCTGCCAGCCCACCCTGAGTTAACCCCTTCCTTTAGGAGCGCCCTCCTCCGAAGTCTTGTGCTCAGGGGCGGGTTTTGAGGCGGGGAGGTGGTCTTTCTGAGAAGGAGCTTCTGGGTAGGAGGGCAAAGTCAAGACAGGGTAGCAGGAGGGCGCGCAGTCAGGCTGCAGGTACAGCGGGCACAGGGCCTGGCCAGGACGGGTTAGTGTTCGATGAAAATCTGCCCCAGACTGGCGAGGTCGGGAAACGTGGCGTTGCGCTGCCCTTTGGACTTTTAAAGAAGGAGGTACGCGTGTCCTGCGGCTGGAGGAGGCGCGTGCTGGGGGGCCGGTGCCGGTTCCCACGCGGGGGCGACTCCGCTCCTCCCGGCTCGGCCCCTGCCTCGCACCGTCCTCGCGGCCGCGCCTGGGACGCGCAGCCCCCCGGATCCACGCCGAACCGCTGGCACCCCGGCTCTTTGCTGCGCGGGCTTCCTGAGCGGGAGGCGGGCGCGGGCGGCGCAGTTTTGGGGTTCTAGAAGCCGGCCCTTCTCGGGGTGACGCGTTAACGGGGTACCCCCGCCGGCAGGTACTGCTGTGCTCGGGCGGAGGTTGCGGCAACACAGCTCAGTCTGGCCGGAGTTTGGTGGACGTTGCCGGGCGGCAGCCGCGGGTGGCTGGACACCGACGGGCCGGGGGCGGGGTCCGGGCGGCAGTTCGCCCCGCCCCCGCGCAGGCCCCGCCCCAGAGGACTTACCGCCGCGCAGACCCGCACAGGCCCCTCCCCAAGCAGACTCCTGCGCCGCGTGGGCTGCTCCCGCGAGCCCCCTCTCCCCGAGGCCCCTCAACTTGCCCTTCCCCGACTTTGGGCGCGCAGCCGGGGCGGGGTTGTGGGCGGGGCCGGCTGTGGTCTTTTCTTTCCCCTCCCTTCCCCCCACCTCCGCCTTTCCGGTGTCTGCGGGAGGGGGTTGGGCGGTGATTGATAACCGCGCAGCATGGGCTCGGGGCGGTCCGGACGGGGCGCACGGGATTGGGAGAGAGCGCGAGGGGGTGGTGGGGGAGAATCCCCGGGGGCGGGGCGCGCGGGCGGCTGGGTGGGGGACCCCGGGGGGCGGAACGCTCAAGAGGCGGCCCAGGCTCCTCGGTCCCCGGGTGCCCCCGCCCCCGGCCCCGCCCGCCCCAGCCACCTGCGCCCCGCCCCGGCCGCGCCCGAGCCCGGGAAAGGCGGAGGCGCGCCCCTGCTCTGGGAAGGGCGAGTCCCCGTTGCGACGCGCGCTGTGTCTCCGGGAACAGTAATCCCGCCACTCCGGGCATGCGGCGGCGCTGAGAGCCTGCCGGCCCGCGGATCCAACAACTCTAGCGAGTCTCTTCCCGGGTTGTTCGAGAAGGCGGACTGATCGCTGGGCAGGATGACCAACCCCGCGGCCACGCAGAACAAGGAAATAGACTGTCTGAGCCCAGAAGCTCAGAGACTGGTAAGAGGAAAACACGTTGTCGAAACTTTCGCTTTGCTCCTGGTTGCCGTTCTGAGGCCCCCGGGGCAGTAGGCACCTTCCGCCGCTGCCCTCTGTGCCCGGGGAAGTGCGGGGTGTGCCCCGCGTGGCCGGCACTCCCTGCAGTGAACGTCCCCACGCGAGGATGCGCGGGCGGGAGCGGGCTCTGCTGTCTGTGCGTTCGCGGTCCGGTGTGCGCGGTCCTCCCTACGAGCCGGAAAACTCGTTGTCGCGGACCGAGCCGCCCCTCGCTGGGACCGAAAGAAACTCGGTCGCTCCCCTGCCCCTGCAGTGGCGGCCTGGGACGGGCTCAGCCCAGCCGGCGCGTGGTCGAGAGTTTCCGTCGCAGCTGCTAGTTTGGTGTTTTACAATATATGGCACCTGGGAACTGGTGCCCGAAGTCGGTGCCCTCACCCTGAGGCTGGTACCACCAGCGGCCGGGGTAGTTTGGAGTACTTATCCCGCTTTGGATTTTAGGTCTAGTGGGGCTGAGCCTGATTGCTCCAAATACCTCCATGGTCCCGGGTCACCGAATCCACCTTGGCTGCTCTCCTGGAGTCTCCAGGGCTTGGCAGGATCCTCCATGAGTGGGATTTTGCAATTATCCAGCTCAGTACCCACCCAGGACTGGGATCATGTATGTGGGGATAGTTGGACATTAAAACTGGACAGGGGGTAAGGTGGGGAAGGTTTGTAATTACCCATTTTCGGGCAGCTTGTGATTGCGAATGGAAATATATAAAGACAAAAGGGTGCACTTTGAAAAAGAACCATGAGGTCAGTACTGCACAGAGACCCTATGGAGATTTTCATTTCACCCAGTTTTTTTGGGGAGCCTTGATAGAAGTGTGACCCGGACACAATCACTCCTTCATCAGGCAGAAATTAATCATCTACTGGGTATTTGCGGGGGATCCAAGATAAATAAGACTGCCCTAACCTTGGGGAGCTTCCTGGTAAATGCCAGGGAGAAGCATAGAAATAGACTTTGATGAATCCACGCTTGAAGGTTACTTTCCTTGTTGAGTACTGTCAGGTGGATATTTTTAATGTCTGGGTTAGTGTGCTTCCTCTGTTGCCTGGTTTAAAGTTCCTGCCATAAGCCAGACCTTTGGAGCTGGTTCCTACCCCTTCACCTGGCTGGTGTCTGGGGGTCTGGGAGCCTACGGAGACATCTGTGCATCACCAGCAGGGAAGGGCCCTCAGAAGGAGGAAGGACGAGGAGCTTGCTGGGAGATGCTGGTGTTCTGCAGAGTCGCCCAGGCAAACCATAGATGGCAAGAGCAGGGTGCTGTTAGCCCTGGGCAGGAGTCGAGCTCCAAGGGACCAAGAGCTGGGCAGGGAGCCCTTGACTGAAGAAAGAGTAAACATGGAGAATCAGGATGTGGGAACGGGAGGGACAGGCCATCAGAGGAATGAGGAGAAGTAACATGGGATCTCCGTGGCACTGGCTGCCAGGTTCCATTAACCCTTATCCGTGGATTGGATCTGGTTGAGAAGCGTTCTTCATAGAGGTGCTGTGGAGATAAGACACAGGAGAGTCTGGACCGGGCTTTGATTGAGGTGCCCCACTGTACCCCCAATTCGAGGACCCAGTAAACTCCAAAAACTGAAAATTGTTTTTGTTTTGTTGTTGTTGTTGTTTTTTTTTAAGGTTGTGGCAGAATTCATTTGGCGGGAAGGCCTGCCCTGGCTGATGGGAGGCTGTTTTCCATCTGTGTTCCTCTCATTGTGAATATTCACACATTTCTCTGCAGCCTGGGAATGGCTTGGTTGACGGCTGTTACTCTGGTGATTACAGACTCAAGGGCCTGTGCAACTTATCACCCTTCTAAAATCCAAAAATGTTGAATTCTGAAACCTGTTTGGCCCCAAGGGTTTCCAAGAAGACATTGTGAACCTGTAGTTCTGTTTTGTTTTGTTTTTTTAGTGAATAGTAGCAAAAAGTATTTTAGAGTGGGGCCTGGGAAACAGAAGTAAAACTCAGTCCTTTTATGAGGTTAAAAGTCTGGTTAAAAGGAAGTGCTGAGGGGCAACTGGGAGGCCTAGTCAGTTAAGCATCTGCCTTCAGCTGAGGTCATGATCTTGGGGTCCTGGGATCAAGCCCCATGTCAGGCCTGCCGCTCCCCCTGCTTGTGCTCTCTTCGCCAAAGAAATCAATAAAATCTTTTTTAAAAATAGAATTATAAAAAATAAATAAAAGGAAGTGCTGAATGAACAGTTGGGGGGGGGTGCCTTACACAACAGCGAGCTCTGGCCCTGGAGCTCTCTGAGTATAGAAACCATACATTTCTTTCACTTTTGTAACTTCCTCATGCTTATGACTGGTTGTGTCACCTCTGGTCTTTTTCGACATAACTGATTGGCACTAAGCCCTCACCAGCCACCGGTCCTGTCCTGAGGACAGCCTGCCTGGGTCAGACTCTCATCATTGTGGGTCCCTGTCCCAAGGTCCCCAGGTCTTGACAAGTAGGCGCATTGCCCAGTGTGGGGGTGCAGTCAGTACGAACGTCATAAAACCTGCCATGGCTCAGAGATTTGAGCCCTGGAAACCTGCCTTGTTTTAGATGGGTCACTTTCCCAAGCAGTTAAGATACAAAAATAGTGAAGTAAGGCCTTTTCTCATAGGATTAAGAGTGTCCCCCTAGGGCAGAGATGAGACTAAATTTCCCTTTTGCTTTAAGAGTTACTTTCTCATCAGCTGGAGGTAATACAACATAGCAGAAGCCTCCTTCACAAATTAAAAAAAAACAAACAAACACAAGAAAACCCTTCAGTCACAACTGCCACTTACACTGAGCACAGGAAATCAAGTTATTTATAGTTGCCGAGCTGTTCTCAGGTGACGTTGATTGGAGTCTTACCTGATTAGAGGTCCTTATCTAGCTTCTACAGAGCTGTGAGGGCAATTGCTGGTGCAACAAGTTTGCTCCTCAAAAGGCAATGTTCAGGAGGAATTTGTTATCCCTGAAAAATCAGGCTATGTGACTCAGCAGAGGCATTGTTTATGACTAGTTACTCAGAGTTTCCAAGTATCTGTTCATATTTAAAAGCATTCATCTTGGAATCTCAGAGGCCATAAGGTTCAAATCACTAACCTGTTATCAAGAAAAGCCTGTTACACTCCACCACCACCCACCCCCCACAGGTTGGAGACCGGGTAGAGAGCAGAGGATTTTTTTGTTACCTACAGCTTTTCCTTTGGGCCACCAAAATTTTAGTTTTTGTTTTTGTTTTTTTTAATAAAGAAGCTCATTTTCATGGAATGGATTTACTGAATTTTCATTATTTAGACTTTCTAGATAAAATTATATTAGCTTCTTTTTCTACGTTTGTGAAACAAAGCATTATCTTGACTCTCTCCACGATGTAATAATTCCAAATTGCCATGGGTTTGATTGAGACCACTACTGAAATCCCCTTCCTCTGGCCAAATTCCAGAATAAATAAACAACAAAACCAGCAACAACACAAATGTGTATTCTGAGACTCATCCATTCATTAGGGCGAGGGCCAGAGCTCAAGTGGTTTTCTCTTTAATACGGTAACCTGACAATTTTAAAGTCATGTAACTGGTTTTGCCTTGAGTGGAAAAGCCTAACTACTTTGTAGTAGGAAAGTAATTTATCTTAATTTAATGAGGACTTTTAATTGTAACAAAAATGTTTCATTTGTATGTTTGTGTAATCAGCCTTCTCAAAGCAACCTCATTTCTGATCCTCACATATTTTATTTTGTGGCAAGTGGGTGTGTCGTCTTCCAAGGGGGAGAGAAATAGAGTGGCCTTTTGGTGTGGGCTGGGACCTCCTCTCCCTGCTCTGAAATTCCCCCCAGGCCTTTTCTCCTGGTGGGTGATTCAGCTTGCTTGTCTTCTCCCCGAGCCTTTAAACTCCATCTGAGCTAAATTCACAGGGCTGGGTCCCTAGTGGCTACAGAGGGTAGAGGACATGAGTTAAGCATTAACAACAGGCAGCATCCCCAGACCCCTGCAGGGTCAGCCCTGTTAAGTGGTTTCTGTAGACGGCTTTCCTAGCCCTTGCCAGAACCTTGTTTGGTTATCTCCATGTACAGATAAAGGGGAAACTGAGGCTCAGAACGTCAGAGGACTTTCCCGAGTGCACCCAGCTAGCAGGTGGTAGAGCCGGCTCAGACATAGGCCTGCTAACTCAGAGCTGGTGCTGATAACTGTCGCCACTGTATACAGTCCTTCACCGAGGGTCTGGCCAGTGGCTGCTGCTGTGTGGCTGCTGTGAGCTTCTCTTTGCAGCCTCTGGGGTGTTATAATCCCAGCGCAGGGTGAAGTGTTTCTGGTTGCTAAGGCAGCCTCTTAGGGCACATGGCCTTGCCCCGAATGCATAATGAGACATCTTCATTTTATTAAACATTTCCTTTCTTTCTCTGGTAGTTTTTCGACAAAAGAACTTTCTTTAAAAAAAAAAAAAAAATTTTTTTTTTTGTTTTTTTTTGTTTATTGGGGTACATGCTTGACTCAGTTTGGTTAAGCGTCTGCCTTCAGCACAGGTCATAGTCTCAAAGTCCCAGATTGAGCCCCACATCAGGCTCCCTGCTCAGCGGGAGTCTGCTTCTCCCTTTCCCTCTGCCACCAGCCAACACCCAACCCCCCCTCAGATTGTGTGTTCTTCTATCTCTCTTCACTCTCTCAAATGAATAAATAAAGTCTTTTTAAAAAGAGATTTTTTTATTTATTCATTGAGAGAGAGCGAGTGAGACCATCAAGCAGGGGAAGCAGTAGGCAGAGGGAGAAGCAGACTCCCCACTGAGCATGGAGCCCAATAGGGGTTCAATCCCAGGACCCCACACTGGGAAGAGAGATGCTTAAGCAACTGAGCCATGCAGGCACCCCAGACAAAAGAAATTTCAGTGGACTTTATTTTTCTAAATAAGGGAAAAAAGAGTAAAACTGAAAGAGCCACAGAAATTTCTCTTTTTCTATTTTCACACCACACCAACTTTGTAAGTACTACATATGTCAGCATCCCACAGAAGCCTCCTTCCTGGGTATTGTGCGGCTCTACCCCACCCTGCCTAGACAGATAAGCTCACTGAGAATTGAAATGATGGCTTCTGGGGGCGCCTGGGTGGCTCAGTCAGTTAAGCATCTGCCTTCAGCTCTGGTCGGTCGTGGTCCCAGGGTTCTAGGATTGAGTCCCACACCCGGCTCCCTGCTCCCGGGAGCCTCCTTCTCTACTTCTCTGCCACCGCCACACATGCTCTCTCTCAGTCTCTCTTTCTCAAACAGATAAATAAAATCTTAAAAGAAAGAGGGAGGGAGGAAGGAAGGATGAAATGATGGCCTCTGTTTCTCTCCTGGCTTGTTCCAGGAGTAGCGCTCGAGTAGAGGCAATGTAGTAAATAGTCCTGTGCTGCCCGATAAAGGAAAGCTCTGGAGTGTCCAGCCCTATTCTGAGAAGGAGCCATGTCAATTTTTTGTGACACCTTAAAAAAATGTGGGGTTTGCAGGGAAGACCGTGAGTAGAACAGGTTAAGGGGAAAGGAGGGGGGCCCAGATGCATTGACCAGAGAGCACCTGTCACCTGGAGGCCCAGCCGCACAAATGGGGCCAAGATGCTCTCTCCTGTCGGTCACACATGGTTATTTGTCGCTCTCTCTTGCTTTCCTTTGTCATTCCAGCTCATTGAGGCTATTGAAGGAAATGCGGGCCTTCTCTCAGCTCAGAAAAAAATATAAAAGATGTAAGCAGCAAGTGGAGAAATGTATCCGTGTGGAGGACATTGTGCAACATGTTCATTTGCCCTCATCAGTATAGGAGTAGCTGCTTAATTGAAGATTGTGCTGGGAAGTTTCACTGCGTAAATGTTACTTTGTGAAGTTTAAGGCGAATGCTACTAGTCACTGCTTTCTATAAAGTAACATGAATAATATTTTTCCTGAATAGGGCCAGTTTGTTATTTTGGCATGTGGGGAGTTGTTTTTTTTTTTTAAGTTCATTATTCAGAAAAGCAAAGTCAGGAGATTTCTAGTAGCAAAATGGGGAAAGAGAACTGACAGTCTCACTGTAGAAACAGTTCACCTCTGGTGTAGAGATACAACATTTTAGAAGTAAAGGAAACTCCCGGAGATCGCTTAGCCTGGTTCCCCCGTTCCCTGTGATGAGAGCTAACGTCCAAGAGTGATGCAGTGTCCAAAAGACAGACTGTTAATTATAGAGAACACACTGATGGTCACCAGAGAGGAGTGGCCTTGGGGGGTGTGGAGATAAGTGATGAGGATTAAGGAACACAGTTACCATGATGAGAACTGAGTAATGCATGGAGCTATTGAATCACTGTATTGTACACCCGAAACTAACATAACACGGTATGTTAATTTCTGGAGATAAGATAATGAAATCAGATATAGATAAATAAATATTGCATGATTAACACCACCACCAATAACAAAGAAGGTGGTATAGTTTGTCAGAGCCCATGTAAGTGGTGAAGGGTAGACCCAGAACCCGAGTGGGTGTTGAGGCCCCTCCCTGGGTGGTCTCTGTCTGCAGAGACCTGGAGCGCTGTGGCCCAGCATGCGGAGAGGGGGTGCCCGATGCTCTGGGCTTTTCCACCAGGTGCCCTGGTCTGGGCTCCTGGAGGTCCATGGCCCAGTCTTGCAAGGTAGAGGTCTCTCCAAAGGCTGGTGTTTTATCATAAAATTCCTTAATAATTTTACATTCTATTCTGGAATTCACCGGAGTTGGCTTTGGTGGCAACTTGGTGTTTTAGATAACTAGTTACTTTAGTCTGTTTATATATATTTAAATATATATATATATACACATATATATATATGTGTGTGTATGTGTGTGTATGTGTATATATATATATATATATATATATATATATATATATATATTTTTTTTTTTTTTACTTGAGAGAGATAGAGACCAAGAGAATGTGAGCGAGCAGGGAGAAGGGCAGAGGGAAAGAATTCCAAGCAGAATTCACTACCCACCCCAACACAAAGCCCGACATGGGGGCTCGATCCCATAACCCAGAGATTATGACCCGAACTGAAATCAAGAGTCGGACACTCAGCTGACTGAGCCACCCAGGCGCCCCTATGCTGTAGTCTTTAACTTTCTGTTTTCCAAACCTTCAAGTAAAATGGATAAAGCGTGTCGTGTTTAGTCTGTGGCTCAGGCAGTGGCTCCCAGCCCTGTGCCCTTGACCTGTGGTGGGGCTGTAGAGAGGCTCAGCTCCCCTGTCCCATTCTGCACTTTCAAAGCTGTGGTTCTCAACCCTGTCAGACCCAGGCCCCCTTTTTGTAACAAGTTTTTAACATTCTCATTGCTAACCTGAAATGAGATTCATATGTGGTAGAATCTGCTGGGACATGTGATGTCAAGTCAATACAGTGTTTCAGCTGTTGCACTGAAAAGAGATAAAACAAAGGTAGATCGCCCTAGGAGAATATGGGTTTCGATAGAGAAAGGCTCTAGCCCCGGTGCACCAGAGGCCAAGGGAGCCGTCTCTGGTGAGCCAACGATGCCCCGAGCCGTAGCCGCGAACACAGACCGATGCAGGCCTGTGGTGCTGAGACCCACACGCCATGCAGCCTGGGGCTGTGGGTGCCTTGACATTCCCAAGTGGTCCCTGACTCTGGAGGAAGTTCTGAACACAGCCAAGTCGTCTTCCCTCAGATTGAGGGAAGTGCTGATCGCATTCCTGAAACAGCCAGTGTATCTTACAGCGGCACAAATTGTATTTTAGATTTTATGCATACGTTGGAATCGGTTTGTAGATCAGAAAATTATAAGATGGTTTCTTCTCTCCATCTGAGTAGTCAGTGGGAAGGTTCTTCACTGTGCAGGCCTGTCTGAAGGCAGGATGGTTGGCCTGCTGTGTCATGCCTCCAGTCACCATGATGCCTTCAGTGCCCCCCAGATTCCCAAAATGCCCTCTGAAGTGTTGTTCCTGTCCCCACCAGCACCTGCAATCCCAAAGTACCTTCCCCTTGTGGTGATTGTACTCACAGGCGTGGCCATAAAGCCACTGGAGGGACCTACAGTAATCGTGTAAGCCAGGGTTTTGGAAAGAGGAGCGTGAAGTGCACACGGCAGCCGAGGACCAAGGGGTGGTGGGTGCTGGGTACGGAGACAGCACAAGCCACTGTTGGTGAGCTGCTGGCTCACACGCTCCCCTTCCCTTTGGTGTCCCCCATTGCACTCGGCTGCTTGGATCAGCAGCCTGTCTTGAGAAGCTGCCGCACACGAGGGCTTGGGGACGTACCCAGAATACAAGCTGGCTATCGCCACTTCCTGTGGCGAAGGCCCCTCTGGGCAGGGACTCTGTGTCAGCCTTGTGGTTACCCTGCACAGCCGTCCAGTCCAGACGAGAGCTGGGCAGTGCATTGTAAGGGGCTTTCCTGTGGGCCTGTGTCCACGGCCTCCAGCGAATCGGAGGTTTCCAGCCTGCCCCAGCGGGATCCCTGAGCCTTTGTCAGCCTGGGGCCAGATCTCATGGGGCAGAAGGCTCTGCTGGTTTCCAAACAAAATTGCTTCTTTGTCACTGCTTCAGGCTTCAGCTGCATAAGATTCCTCCTACCTTCCCGTGAGCAAACCTTTCCCTGAGAGCTTATGAGCTCTGGTTAGATGATGCGGCCTGAGAAAATGGTCTGGTTTTTCAGTTCTGCTTGATTCTAAAACCTAAAGGCTGAAAGGAATGTGTACAATCAATAAACTTTCCTCCTAATTCTAGAATGCTCTACAGCCGCCAGATCGCTTGTGTTTCTGAACAGCCCGTGTGGCTCATTTCCATGTTACATCTGAGCAAATGGAACAGAGGTGATGGCCCCTGGGGTCCCTGAGGTGTGGCCATGGCTCAGCCCTCTTTCCATGGCCCCCAGCAGTGGTCTTAATGTGTGGGGACAGCCTCCTCCCAAACACCTGTACTCAAATGGCAGCACGCCTGGTCACAGGGCACGGCCCACCGAGGTCAGCACTCCAGCAGTGTGCGTGAGCCTACTTTGGGCTCTGGGTCCTCTTGTGGCAGGTGGCCGCTGACTTCCAGAGCCCTCCTCCTGATGCCCTTCCAGCCCCCAGACCTCACTGTAGGAAGTGACAAGAGCGCCTCTCAGTCCTGTTTGTCAAGAATCGCCCCCAAGTCAGGGCTCATACTCCCCTTCTGGCTTCCAGGTAGAGTTCTGGAACCACTGGGAGCAACTGCAGAGTCACAGAGCAGAATAAGAACATCTTCTGGAATCACAGGATGTGCGGGCTTGGGGTTTGGGTTCCACACCCTGCCGGAATCCCTGGAGAGCATGGAAGCTGAGGACGCAGACCCTGAGCCAGGTGCCCCAAGGCCACACAAGGCTCTCCAGGAAGTGACCGTGTCTTCCTCCCACAGCAGCGGATCCTGCTCCTGGGACTCCTGTCCTGCTGGTGTTTATCACCTGCCTGTTCTTTGATGGTCAGCCCATGTGGTCCTTAAGGTAGTTAAATGGGTAGGAGCCACAGGAAGGATATAGACACCTTAGAGCTGCACTGCAGAGACAGGGTTTGTGGGGGAGACACATCCCTCGTCCCCAGCCACCTGTGTGCCCCTGCGGCCAACCCTGGGCTGGGGGCCTCAGGGCCTCTGGAGACCCTGCTGGGAGAGTGGGGGTGCATGAGCCATTTGAGAGAGGCTCGGGGGTCAGGCCCTTGCTGCTGTGTGTGTCCACCGTGTCTCCCATGGCATACACGACGCTCCTGCATCCGAGAGCTGTCCTGTCTGTCTAGGGTCAATTGTAACGGGGGCTCTGTGGAGTCAAGGGTTCCGCCTTTTAGAATTCTTCTAGGGAGAATCTGGTGGTGATGAATGGGGGCTTCTCTTCCCAACTGTCTCCATCATCAGAGGGCCCCTTGCTTTAAAGCCCAATGTCTCTGAAGCTCTATTTGCGGGGTTCAAGGCCAGGGTGGGGGGCCCCTGGGGGAAGGGTGAGGCTGGCCTATTGGGGGAGAAGACACTGCATTCTGGCCAGGAGCCTGGCTGGATCTGCTCCTCCCCAGACCCTGGAGAGGCCTGCTGGGGTGTGGCTGGGGGAGCAGCCTGGGGCAGCTGGGGGGAAACTGGGGGGGAGCTGGGGGGGGTGCCTGGGGGAGGCGGCAGCCCTGTAGGGGTTTCCAGCAACACCCCCGGCCACCTTCTAGCAGCCCTGAGCATGGTTTTGGTTTGGGGACTCTGTCCTTTCTTTCCTTCCTCTCTCTTTCTCTCTCTGCCTGCCTCCCCCTTTTACCCTCCCTTTTAAAAATTTCCTATTTATTATGAAAAATGTCAAACATACCCAAACACAGATGGGTTAACAGAAGACAGAGTTCCCCACACTTGAGCAAGTGTCAGCACCCAACCCCCACACACACACGGATACACTGGGGGCATGTTGAAGCCCAGCAGGCTGGACTCCATCCCAGAGACTCTGACTGGGAGGGCCTGGGGGTGGGAGGCGATTCTGCATCTCTAACTCTTTCCCAGGTGTGCTGATGCTCTGGGGGGTGTGCACACTGTGATAGAAGGCCCACCAGCCAGCCCGGCCACTGTCAGCTTACATCCCTTAAGACCCCCCCTTCCCCCTCCCCCCTACTTATTAGAAGGCAGATCTGATGGATTTCATCTTAAATATTTTTTAGTATGTATCTCAACAAAGACGTGGTGGGGAGCAGGAGGAGGCTTACGGCCCAGAGCTCTGCCTTTCCTGGAGCCCTTGAAGGCAGATGCTGAGGGCTTGACGCCCGTCTCCTGTCAGCTCTTGTAGGAAGGGAAGGGGGCAGCCCAGGACCGGGAGGAAGGGCCAAGCCAGCTTGCCCTGCTGCCACCCCGGGAGGTGCCCTGAGGTCACAGAACGAGCTTGGTTACAGGTCAATCAGGGAGCATCCCAGGAGCAACACGGGAGCTGAACAACGAGGCAGTGGACTGCTTGCTGGGAAGGGTGCGCGGTCTTGTTTTCCAGGCTTGCTTTTCTGAATCCCTGTGCCTTTTGGACTTTCTGTCTTACATCCCACAAACCCACCCCCTTCCGTCCTTCCAGTTTCGATGGACCATCACCCTCTTCCTTGAGTTGGGGAGTTTAGGGGGATTGAGGTGATGGCACTCCCTGACTCTGAGCCCCACACAGGCCCTGGGGGGCGAGCTGGGGTCGGCAGGCAGGATGTCCCGTCCAGGTTTGGGGAAGTACCCTGTGCGTCACAAGCATCGGTTATGGCACGTGGGGTTTCTTCACCAGGGTTCTCTGGCTGCTGGCACACACGGGCTTGGGACCCTAGGCTCCTGGCACCCCGCCAATGCCCTCTGGCCACCCTGCTTTGCTTCATCCCACCTGTTCAGGTTCACAGGGTTGCTGGCTCAAAGCAACCTCTGCCCGCCTCCTAGATTCCCTACTGCCTCCCTCAGCCCCTTCCCGTTCCCCACGTTGCAGCCAGAGTGCTAGTTCTCAAACAGAGGTCAGCCCCTCCATGTCCCTTTGTAAAACCCTCCAGTGGTTTCACATTCCTTCAAGATAAGGTTCCAGAAGTTACAGGGGCTGAGAGCTAGGGCCCATGACCCAGACTCTCTGGCTTCTCCACCTTGTCCCACATTCCAACTCCCCAGCCCTGGCTGTCTCCTCCAGAGACTGGGGACCCACACCACCATCTACAAGTCCTTCCCTGGCTGTGTCTGAAGGTGCTACAAGGTTGGGTGGGCCTGGGCTGGCCATCACCAGTAACTGCTGTCCCTCTCCACCAGCTAAGTGCAGAAGTGAAAGTAAGCATTGGAAACTCTCCTGCAAACTGTAACATAGCTGTGACCTCAAGAGTGAGTTTATAGTTCACAAAGGTGGCAGGTGGTGATGGGTTTGTCCTGCACACAGAAGCACTGGCCCACGGCATGGGGGGAACCCAAAAACACTTGCCTGGCCTGAGGCAATGGGAGGGCAGTGCTGGCATCGCAGGAAACGCTGTGGGGAATGAATTCCTGTTTGCTTATCACCGTGGTGGACCAGAGCTGTTTTGTATTTTTTGTTCACTTCATGACTTGATCATATCATATTTCTTTCTGGTGACTTCACAGGGATCGTTTGGGGGATCATGGTCTCTTAGGCTCTGGGTTGGGCTCTTTCATATTCTTGGTAACATCAGTGTTTCAGGCTAAATTGTATCGTCAGACTCTCTAGTCTTTCATTCAGGCCTCTCGGGCGAGGACCAGGCTTGTGATGCTGGTCACAGTCGTGTGCTCACGAAGTTGGTCATGCAGAGGTGTTTGGACCAGTTTAAATGTCAACACCTGTGTCTGTTGGTGTTTAATTAGTTGGATTCCCAGAAGAGAACATGATTTTTACCACTTCCTATGTGACAGGCGTCTCGCTTCCCGGGTGTGAGTCCCATGCAAACCCTAAGAGAGGAAGGTGTTTCACAAGACAGCAATCACAACGATTTGAAATCGTATTGCCTGCGAAGTTTAGCCCTTTTCTGAATTCGAACTGAAGGTCAAGTGACTACAGCTGATACAGCCTCATAAGGAACTTACTCTGTGACTTGGTTCATTCCCACAATTCCTTTATCATCCAGGCCTGGGTCCCTCAGATCCGGAGCTCTGGTGGGTTTTAGTCTGTTGGTGCCATTCTCCTCATGACCGGGATAGACTTTCTGGATTGGACCTGATGACCATAAGAGTGTGTGGGCCAAGACGGGAGCCACTTCCGGGATAGAGGGAGGCCCACGGGGTAGCTGAGATGTAGTCTGTGTGGTCCGATGGGATGTTATTTTGGAAGCCTGCCTGTCTGGTGGGAGGTCACGCCAGGGGTCAGGGACTGCATGTTCACCCAGGTGGTCTCCTTGGGGATCGTTGGTCCAATCCCAAGCAGAGCTACAGGAAAGCAGGGCGGGACGGGATGGGTGTATGCAGCTCAGACTCCCCTCAGGTCAGAGACACTAGCCCTGTGACACCAGACCCCTTATCTCTTGCTGCCAGCAGGAGAGTCTGTCTGACTTCCAGATCCTCTTTAAAGGGCTCACCTGATTAGGTGAGGCCCACCTAGGATCATCTATCTTTTGATTAAGTCAGCTGATGAGAGACCTTAATTATTTTTGTGTTTCTTTGGCCCTGAGACATCACCTAGTCACAGGAGTGGCATCACTCCCACTCACGGTGCTGCCCACGCTCAAGGGGAGAGGATTTTGTGGAGCAAGTGCACCAGGGCAGGAATCTTGGGGACCCCCGAGAATCGGACTGCCACCCTTCTCTCTGCCTGTGTCCCCCCGGCAGCCCTCCCTTCTTCTGTCCCTTTTCCTGTCTCTCGCATTCCCGCTCCGTCCCTCCCCTTCACCCTCCTGCATGCCCTCCCTTCTCTCTTTCTAACCACTTCTCCTGCCCCCCAGTCCTGGTCCCAAGCTGGTGGCTCTGGCGGCCTGGGCTGTACCACCACAGACACAGACCCGGAGCCAGCAGGCAGGGGGCCGGGCCTCCTGCAGCAAGGCAGGGAGGCAGGCTGCACTCAGAGTGAACCTAGTCCTCTTGCTGGCCCCGCCAAGCGGCCATAAGCATTTCAGCGTGGCCGGGTGTCAGTCACACAAGCCTTCCCCTCCCCTCCCCTCCCCTGAGCTCTGCTGGATCTTTTTAGATCCCGAGTGGCCCCTCACACGGTGTAACATGGTTTAGGAAATTGAAAATGATGCCAAGGTATCAATGTTCTGAGGCAGTTGTGAAATTTGACCCCCCCCACCACCCCTGACTTGAGGGACCTGGGCTCGGGTTGATAGAGGAACCACACGAATGAACCAAGTTACAGAAGAAATTCCTTATAAGGCCACACACCAGCCAGTCTCTGACAGATGAGCTCTGGTCAATTTTCAACCCAGATTCGAATTCAGACAAGATAAATTTGTGAGTCAGTTATCAGTGTGGCATGGGGGACCCGGGCATCCTCATCACTGATGGGAGCCTGGTCCTGCGGGACAGGCTGAATGATGACACCTGGGCCACCTCCTGTTTGCTGGCCCACTGGCCACACCAGAGGAACTCTGGCTGCCTCTCCCGGCCCTGCTTTAACACCTAAAACTATCAACAGAATTGTCAGTGGAAGAATTACAAGTGTATTCATTCCCCCAAAGAAACTAAGTGGAAAGAAGGTGGAATTTGCTTGACACCAGAAAACCCAAATCCTGGTGCATGTGCACCACGTCCTCACGGAGCCGTTTGCTATACCGGCTGAAACAGTGAATGGAAAGATCTGTGGAGTGGGAAGCAGTGTTTGAGTGGCAGGTTCAAGGGCACAAGTCAGCCCTGGTCTAGTGTTTTAATGGTCTTCAGTACAGTTTGGCTAAATAGCTATCCAAGCTGATAAATAGTTACATGGAAACAGTTTGTTTTGTTTTGTTTTCATGTAATGCTTCCAACAGCTAGGACCCACTGACCATCCTGCTCTGGTCTTGTCTTGAGGAAAGATGAGCTTCCTGGCACGTGGATGTTGGAGGGGGAGCAGAGGGCAGCAGGGTGTCCTGAGAGGAGACTAGACAGGAGTTCTGGAATGTAGCATCAGAGTCCCAGCCCTGTGCCCTGGGACAGGTCCAACAGCCTCTCTATGCGTTCACTTCCTGCTTTGTAAAAGGGATGGTCCTGCCCAGCTCTGATGCTTTGCTCTACGCAGTAGTCTGTCGTAGCTCCAGAGGAAGGCACGCTGCCCAGCCCTGCCACTTGGAGGCTGTGTGACCTTGTCAAGTGACGTGCCCTCTCTGTGCCATAGTTCCCTCCTCTATAAACTGGGGGATGGTAATAATATCTACCTAAGAGGGTTGTTGTAAGGGGTATGTGGCACAATATTTATAAAGTCCTTAGAGCTGTGCCCACTTAGGGGAGCCTGGGGAGGCTCAGTCGGTTGAGCGTCTGCCTTCAGCTAGGGTCATGCTCTCAGGGTCATGGGATTGCCACATGTCGGGCTCCCTGAACAGTTGGGAATTGGTTTCTCCTTCTCCCTCTGCCCTTTCTCCTGCTCATTCTCTCTCTCTCTCAAATAAGTAAATAAAGTCTTTTATAAACAACAACAGCAACCATGCCAACTTGGCATTTAGTAAGGGCTCCGTAAATGGTAGTGATCCTTATTGCAGTAACTACTGCTACTGTCATTTCTGCTGACCTTTAACTCGTATGAGCCTGTGATGTGTTACGGTGTATTTATTAAACTCCGAACAAAGTCTCTTACTAACGGCCTCATCGTTCACACGAAAGGAGCCACTGATCCGTCTGCTAATAAAATCCCCCATGTGTTTCAGGCGGAGGCAAGGCTGGCAGCGAAGCGTGCGGCCCGTGCCGAGGCTCGGGAGATCCGAATGAAGGAGCTGGAGCGGCAGCAGAAAGAGGTAAGGCTCGAGGTTCTGTGCAGGTTCCTTTCACAGGTGTTTTCATTTTGGGTAGAGCGTGCAGGTGCAGAGACACCTGTTGCTGTTGATGCACCTGTCCGCTTGACAGTGCTCATGATTGGAATGCGCCGTGCCTGTGACTTTTGTTCAAGGTCAGGCCAGGGAGTGCGCATAGCACGGATGCCAGGCGTGCCTGTCCCAGACCTCGACCTGCTGGGTCCTGAGACAGCCTCCCGCGCAGCCGCTTGCCTGCCTACATCCAGCCCAGCCTTCTGGCCAAAAGGAGCCAAGAGCTGCTGGTTCTGAAACTCAAGGTCAAACCGTCCAGCCAGAATCTCAAGACTCTGAGTTAAAATGTGAAAGAACAGAATATTATTTTTTTAAACTAACCAAACTATTTTGTTTAAAAATATTTCCCCTTGAGGCTTTTACCTGTTTTAGTAAGTTTCGTGATGCCTGAAGCCCACATGTGGTACAGAAAACAGAATATACACCATGGGTGGGATAGCTGGGAAGAAACTGCCGTCCCACCCCCCGCGCACCAAGGGAAGGTGGACAGGAATGGGCTTACACACCTGTTAATGTAGTCTGCTACTTATTTTCGTAATCTTGAGCTACAGCCTAGGTCGTGTGGACAGCTCGAGGACTCTTGACCTTGTGGTTAGAGCAGTGAACTTTTCTGTGACCTTGAAGTCCACGTGGTGAAGGAAGCAGACCCGTGTTCTCTGTGGGCTGCACCCTGTGGGAGCATCCACACCAGGCCCCACTGCAGGGCTTCTCTTGGTCAGAACATTTGAATTTGCCAAGCCGGAGAGAGGCAGCCAGCTGCTTTTCCCAGGGCTGATTTTGCACAGCCAGAATTTTAAAGCTGAGCCAGTGTTTATAAAGCACATAAGATTTCCAATAAAAACCTGCGTTTCCAGTTTCTCTTCAAATCCTTGTGGATTCCACCGCTCACCCTCACATTCCCTGGGGTGGGGCGATGGGGGGCCGCACCTGCCTGAGGTGCTCCTTGTTGCCTTGTTGCCATGCCCTGCATGTGGAGGTAGCATGCCCCGGGGTGAACGGGTTCAGGCAGAGCCAGATTTGAATTTGGGGAAGAAATCTCCTCCATGGGGTTTGAAGAATGGATTACAGATTGCTAGAAGCTCTGGGCCAGAATGTTACTTAGGAGAGTTAAACTACAGACCTGGTGGCTGGAGGCTGAGGGGCCCCCAGTGATGAGGACACGCAGGGACGTGGTTCCTGAGAGAAGGGCCCCACCACCCTCCAGCGGGGCCTGGGAAGCGACCTGAGCCGAAGGGCAAGCAGCGGCTCTTCTACAATGCCTTAGGTGTTTCTCGTCCTGTGTCTACAATGCGGGAAAAGCCTAAAATATTTGAAGGTAATTTATCACATCCTCCCCCCTCATTAGAAATATAAATACAGTTGTAACTAAGTTCTAGTTTTAAAGCTGTTCTGCCTGTAGAATTAACTTCTACTTGGATTTCTTGTACTTTTTCTCTTAATTTATGCAAAGCACAGGTTTGGCACTTTCCCAGTGCTTTCCCCTGAGAATCAGGGTCGTCGTTTTAAAACCAGAAATAGGCACTCTGGAATTTTTGCGTGGGTGATTTGGACTCACCCGTCGCACCGATGTCTACCGGGATGCACCCCCTCCCGTCATCTCAGTGAAGGGTGAGGTTCAGCCCACTGGGGCTGGGGGCCAGACGGATACCCGTCATCAGCTCCAGGGGATGCGTCTCACCAGGACCGACGGTCAGAGATCCTTCAGAGATGCATTTTCAGGACATCTCTGGAGAGAAGGATCTGAACAGGAGGTCAAGAGAAAGTCTAGGTCCAGTTGCCCATAGACTTTGTCCCACACCTGTCTGAGACCCTGTCCCTGTGCTGTAGGAGCCACCCTGACAGCAGACGGCTTCTGCCAACTCAGACGCTGGTATTAATAGTGATCAGAGACCACCCAATGGAAAAGTTCTTTTAGCCTGAACTGGTTTTTAAAAATAGATATTTTTCCTTTTTTCAGATTTTTTTTTCAAACCGCCTGGTATCTGGTTCCCGTTAGAATATTTCCGTTCATCCAGCAGACACCTGCACACCCACTGTCTGCAGGACCCTGCAGCCCCCCGCCCCGCTTTAGAAGGGAACATGGTGGTGGGGGGCGGGCAGGTGTCTGGAGGCTGGGTCTCCAGCTTTGCCTCCAGGCTGTACCACTGGTCCAGGGCCAACGGCTGCTGCCCTCTTGGGGCTCATTCGCTTTTAATCTACTCCCTGGTTCTCCAACAGGCCCCTCCCTGGTCCCTGTTCTGTTAAGGTTGTGAAAGCCTTATAGGGGGATCTTCCTGACACATGTTCCCACTCTGCCAGCTTTTCCACGGTGGACCGAATCCCAGCAGCGCTGGTGTGTCTGGTGGCCTGTCGCTGCGTCTGAGCCCGCTGCTGGAGCCCGCAGGGCTGACCCCAAGGAGAGAGAAAGAGGGGACGGTGACATCTTGGGGCCCTGCCTTGGGTGCTCAGGATGGTGTCAGTAATCTTAACTTTATCATCAGCCTTGGGTGTAAGGGAAACTGACACACACCGAGAGTACGATGTGAAATTTCCACAAAACCAAGACGAGAATGAGTTATGCAGTGTGTACATACACATCTGTTTTCCAGATGCTATGTTTAGCTTAACTGTGGCCTTAGTGATGGGTGGAGTTCATTTAAATACAGGCACGATAACGTGTGGCTGAGCTTCACAAAGTGCTTTAGCAAAAGTGCTTGATGTAGAAAAATCTTGCTTGATCTAGAAAAAAGTGAAGAATTGAGCCACGAAAATGACTATTTGAGTGGCCTCCTTTAGAAGCAAAGCCCCCCTGCTCCCGAGGCTCCTGTGGCTCCTCACAGTGGCCTCACAAGGCCAGGAAGCCCCCACCGGGCACACGGGGCAGGGGAGGCCCCAGTCCCTGCCACAGGGCATCGGAACCTGGGCCTGTGCGCTGGCAGAGCCCCGCTCCTGGGCAGCACGGCCATCCCCGGCATTTGGTGCCAGTTGAGGAGCTCAGCTTTGCAGAGAAAAGCTGATTAAAACCAGGCATCTGGTCAGAAACACCACAGTTGGCCTCGGTTGACACATGTTAGAACTGTGACACTCTCCATTTTAATAGCATGTTTCACATTTGTTGTCAAACATGGAAGCGGTTCCTAGAAATCAGATGTTGTATCTTGAGTCGAATTCTAAGGAACGTCTCACACGAAAGCAGGTAGTCATTGGGGTCTCATCAATCTGCTACACGGCAGAGGCGCTTGTGGATGCAGGCGTGGGTTTCCATGATGTGTGGGACTGAGTTCTGAGGGGCCAGCAGGAAAGCTTGAATTTGCAAGTGAGAAAGTACCTCCAGGTGAGCACCAGCTTCTTGGTTTCTCTTCCCAGTATGACCTCACCCTCCTCCCTGTGTGATCTCACCCTCCTCCCTGTGTGACCTCACCTTCCTCCATGTGTGATCCCACAGAGCATTCACCCGTGCTCACCCTCCTCCCTCTCTGACCTCACCCTCCTCCCTGTGTGATTTCACCCTCCTCCCTGCGTGATCCCACAGAACATTCACCCGTGCTCACCCTCCTCCCTGTGTGACCTCACCCTCCTCCCTGCGTGATCCCACAGAACATTCACCCATGCTCACCCTCCTCCCTCTCTGGTCTCACCCTCCTCCCTGTGTGATTTCACCCTCCTCCCTATGGGATCCCACAGACCATTCACCTGTGCTCACCCTCCTCCCGTGTGATCTCACCCTGCTCCATGTATGATCTCACAGGCAATTTCCCCTGCGCTCACCTTTCTCCCTGTGTGATCTCACCCTGCTCCCCGTATGACCCCACGGACTGGCAGTGGGTTAGTGAAGGCATCTCCACAGTTCCTTCTCTGCGGAACTCAGACTCTCATTTGGGGTCAGTCACATGCCTGATGACCAGCCCCCATGACATGAATTCTTAGTGTGCACAGTGACACCCTGTATGTGTCAGGGAGGGAGCAGAGAAGCCAGCCCTGGTCCACACAGCCTGTGGGATGCTGAGTGAGGGAGTGGCACGTGGGATAGGGCAGAACACAATGACCGCCAGGTCAGGGGAGGGGTGAAGCATGGAGGGAGTCCCCCCAACCCCGCCCCAGTCTGTCCTGCAGTTTATACTGATCTGGTTAGCTCAGCCCAGCACTGACCCACCCAAGTGACGCTGTTGCTAGCAGAAATTTAGGGTCTTGGAAATATGAGAGCATTGATATTTAAAGTTTGTCTGTTGGTTCAAAAAAAGGGGGCGGATCTGAAAGGTTTAAGCTAAAATAGATGTATATTTTATTGCTAATCAAAGAGAGGTGGGGCAGAGGGGAATGGCAGGGACATCCTAGAGCCTCTGGCCCGGGGCAGCAGCACACTTGGGTGCTGTCACTTACAGTCCGCAAGGGACTCTGCCCAAGTTTCACTTACAGGTAAAAAAAAGCAGTTATCCCCACAGCTAAGAAGACAGCCGAGCCAAGATTCACATGTAGGCCCAGCAGCTGTCAGGCTGTGGTCCTCCTAATAGCTAAAATCAAATAGATACTTAACAAGAAAACCCTAGGGCAGAGTCCGTGGGATTCAGGTAGTGTGGGAGCTGGCTGGCACCCACAGCGGAGGGGAAAAGGGAAGATGCATGTAACCCCTGATCAGTTTATAAGCAGCTGCATACCCCGGGAAACCAGTTTTCTCGTTGGTGCGGACTTGGAAGCACAGTGTAATAAACACAGAACAGGCAGCTTTGTTAGCGGGAGTGTTAGAGAGAACACAGAAGCCGTGGCTGTTCTTGTAGCTCTTTCTTGATGTGAGATGAGCCGGGGGGCGGGGGGCTGTACCTGTGGACATGCATGTGCACACGTGAGCGTTTGTGTGTACCACTAGAGGGGGGAGCGAGGCAAGCTGACAGGGCCTAAGAATTCAGGAAGGTGTACAGGCGACGCTTGTCTCAGCCCGCCCTCTGCATATCACATCTCTGGGCCTATTATTAGAACTAGCTAACTCGATTTGAGGTTATACAATCTGATAGCCCCAGGGCACTGCCATTTTAAGTTGTTGATTAAGTGGAAATGAATATGCTTCACAAGGCCAGTGTTTAACTAGTAGGGTTGATACTTTGGTGTAAAAAGTGAGAATTGTGATCACTGTTTTCATCTGGGGGTGAGCCATCCACCTTCACACAGGTGTTTCTGAGCAGGGACGAGGCTTTCCTGGAGAGGGAGCTCAGATCTGCTGAAGGTGGACAGAGCCTTGACTCCCTGGAGGAGGAGGTGGACTGTCGCTGGAGGCCAGGAAGGGGGAAGCTGGTGACAAAAGTTGGGGGTTTCGGAAGTGGGTTATGGTTGGAGCGACACTAGTGCCTGGGATACCCCATGACGGAGACAAGGCAAGTAGACAGCATGTTGGAGTGCAGATCTGTCCTCAAGCCCCACAGACCCTGAGGACATGGGGCCTGTGAGCTGGCCGTGGATTTACCCCAACCTCCCAGGCCCGCCCAGCCCTCCCATGGCGGGCCCTAGCTCTCTCCATCCTGGTTCTTCACGTAGATGGAGAGACCCGACTGTGGCCTGTGTTCGCTGTGCTGTAGGGCTGCGTGAAAGGGTTATGAGCTCCTTCTGAGTGGATTTGTTGGGGAAGAATAATATGTAGCTATTCTTTGGGAACTCTGAGTGAACTTTTTACTTCGCATGAGGACCTCAGCTAGTAGAAACAACATGGTGATGAACAGCCAGCCAATCCGATGAATGGGCTGTTTCTTTAACTGCTGCTGACTTGATAAGCGTTTTCGTGGTCAGTACTCTGTGTCCTGTGGTCGTAATGTTGAATACGTTCACGTGTGCACACCCATGTAAGACTAGAAATGCCAAGCGTTGGCCGTGATTTGAGTAAAGCCTGACTCAGCAAATGTTTTGTTCTATGAATGAATGAATGAGCCTGATACCTCAGTCTTACCTGGTGATACTGCAAGATTAGGAGAAAAATCTGAAGCAAATGAATATGTCAGTGTGTGATAATACGCTTTTTAAAAAACTTGTCTCAGTTCTGTTCTAGTAATTGCTGCTTCTTTACCTGTCATTTTCCTGGCGTTGTTCATACCTGTGTGAATCAGGAAAGCATCTTTCTTGGGAACTTGACCGGTGGACTTTACACTGTACTTTCTAGTTGAACTTTTATCATTGTGCAGAGAAGTTTTGAACTGAAGATGAAGTGCTTTTCCCCACTGCTGGTAATGGTTACATGGACTCAGTGTACTAGAATCACACCAGGATTCTTGCAGAGACCCACGTGTGTGGGCCTGGGTCTCACCATTGTATCTAAAATAGATGTAAAATGAGTCAGGAAATTAATAATACTTTCAATGAGATTTTAGACATTTTTTGTGTTCTACCATTATTCAGTGTTGGGGTTTTTTTCCCCCCCAGTATTGCTTTTATTCACATTTCCAGGGACTTAGAGAACCTTTCTCTCTGATGTAACTACTTCTGTAATTGGATTTCATATTTCTTTTCTTATTTCTTTTGCCCTTCTCTGTAGATCTATCAGGTTCAAAAGGTAGGCTCTTTGTTCTTTGTTTCCTAATTTGCATGCTGGGTTTGTTTTTTGTTTTTTGTGTTTTTTTTTCCTGCCAAGGGCCTGGTCACCTTTCAGAAATAATGCCTTTCATTGAAAATATGTAGAAGTTTTTACTGCTTTATTTACGAATTGGTTTATTCAAGAATGCTGAAGTCGTCCCTATTTCCACCCCCAGAAAAAGTAACCATCAGACGTACCTCTGTCCACAGAATATTTTCCTCATCTCCGCTTTTCTCAAAGAATTAGAAAATTGTTTCTTTGAGGAAGAAACAAACAAACAAACAAAAAAACGAATTCTAAGATAAAATAAAATCACACTTCAGAACTGGGGAAACCTTCAAAGTCAGATATTTAAAGAAAAAGATTACCCTTCCATATGATTTTATTAGAAAAATCTTAAAATCTCAATGCAGATTACCACAGATTGAGAGATTGGCATATACTGATTTAAAAATCAGGTAGAAAAAAAGAAAATGGTAACAATAGCCAACTCCCATAACGTTTGCCTTCCATCCCTAAACATTCAGGGTGGTAAAGTGCGTGTCTATTTCCTGGGCATTTAGAAGCAGCTGAGATTTAGCAAGAAATACACTAGCAGGCCGGGCACACAAAGTAGGGTCGGAAACAACCGGATCAGTGGCTCCTGACTCAGCAACAATGATGGAGCGATGGTTAGTTCCCTGAGAATTTATAGTGTGTGTCTACCATGAGTTTTTACCAAACCTGAATCTCGTTTGTTACTTCTGACATCTATCATAGTGCTTTTTATAAATCTATTTAGTTTGTAGATAAAGAAGAACTGTATTTTTTTTTTCTTAAGAGCAGCTAAGAAAAATGAAAATAAGATGATCATTAAAAGGTTAATCTCCAGGTCCTTTTAAACTTAAAATTCCAGCGGTGGATTCCTTTACTGGCTACAATACCAGATTGCCTTTGGTTCCTGTCCCCCACCCCCAGTCCGCATAACTACTGTCCAGAGAGTGTAGAGAAATCAGATAAGTGGGCGCCAGAACCTGTTTGTGCTTTATTAGTTTTTTCAGGGTCTGGTACTGGAATGCATGTTGAAGCTAGATCCAAACATACTTAGAGAGTCTCGGGAAGAATTTAACAAGAGGCAAAAGCTGGCAAAGCTAGGGGACCCGCCCTGTAACAGACTGCCCAAAACCTAGAAAAGAGACCCTGCCTAGTAATTTACACTTTGGTTCATTCCTTTCTAGTTCCAGATCACTATTATTTTTCTGTTTAGTAACTCACCAGGGATACAATGTTAGACCTTTTGTCAGAATGTTCACTTGTGTACAAAGTAATTCTAGAAGGGAGCTCAGGAAGTCCACAGTAGAAAAGCAGATACACATTTCTATAATATAGATGTGCCAAGGGAAGGGAGGGCTTTCCTTATCATTAAGATTTGAGAAAAGGAAGAGGAGGCAGTAAACATCTCTCTTGGCCCACTTGGCGGTTCTGTGGGATGGCTTCTCTTCTACTGAACTTCAGCTATTTCTGAAAGTCAAGCACCTTTTGTATTGTAGGTCTGGCTCTTACTTCCTCTGCATGACTCACTGGCTAATCATAGTGGTTTACGTTTGAAACATTGTACGCTTTCCTTTCGGCTGTTGGCTTTGGAGCCTGCTCACTAACATCAGAACTTGGAGTTAGTTGCACTTTCTGCTTCGGGTGGGGGTTGCTCTCCTTCGCTGAAATGACGGACCCCATCATTTCAGGGAGGGAGAGCTGCAGGCATAGCAGTGATGGGTAAGGTCACCGTGAACTAGATGGAAGATTTTGAATGCTCCTTCTTATTTTTATCACAAAAAGAGCAAGAGATGGTGTGCGGTATTTGATATAAGTATAGAATTGGCAAAAAAAGGGAAATATGAAAATAGAAAAACGGATCATACAGACTTCTGTTGGAATTGAAATAACTTTTATGCCTTTGTATAGGCCCCCCCCTTAAAAACAACAACAACAACAACAACAACAACAACAAACCCTGTTCTTTCTATCTTTGTAATTAAGCCATGAGCTGAAGAGGGTTGATGGCGTCACATTTTACAAGTGAGAAACCTAGAATTTGGCTGCAAAAGTGAGCAGGCCCGACATTGATTGAATGTAAAATGGCTTTAAGCTGTTGCATTTCACTTAACTTGAAGCTAAAGCCTCAAAGTAAGGAAAGTGACTTACAGAAAAAGACTCGGCTCATGTACTTTTGATATATTACATTTCTGTATTGGTTGAGATTTTTGAAAAGGTTGAATGCTTCCTCCAGTTTTTTTCCCCTTCAATTTTTCTGCTTAGCGCTCTCTTTAAGAGAAAGGGGTGAGATCGTTGGAGAGCCATTATATTTAAAATCTGGCCACCCTTCAAAATAATTGAAACTGAGCCAAACATAGCAGCAAGTTTTGGCAATTAGAAAACAATTTCAAAATTTGTCTTGGACTTCTAGCACCTAATTTTTTTTTTATTATAAAGTTCTAAATTTATAAAGAGGAAAACCATGTCTATGTGATGACATGAAGGTTGGGTTGCTTATTCCTTGCTTTTTCTATTGGAACTGGGGAGAAAGTGAAGAGAAAAGCAAGACCCCATCACTTGAGACTAGACTTGGGCTCCTGCCTGTCGGGAATTACTATATTTAGCAAGGGCAGTAGCCATTCTGAATCTGCTTTTCTAATTTTAACTTGGACCACTGGGGCTGACACAAGCGAGGTAAAACCATGGAGGCACTATAGCTAAAGAAAATGCCCAATGTAACCTGCTACCATAAAAATGTTTTTTCTGTTCCAAGCCCTCTTCTTAGCCACTCAGCCATCTTTCCATCGGTGACATGCTATGAAGACATCCAAAGAACGTAAATTCTCGGGGGCCTACATTTAGCGTAGATACCAGATAGCTGGAGCAAGAGCACCAGAGACCGAGGGGTCAGCGCCCTCTCTCTCCCTGTCCCTTGGGCTTTCCCGCTGCTCCAGCAGCTCAAGTACCTTTGCTCTGCAGCCTTCAACAGCCTCACACCGGGGCTGCACTGCCCTGTTCAGCTCCTGCTCTTTGCTGTGTCCCTGGGCTTGCCTGGGAGGGGTGGGAGGTGGCAGTCTCTCCACCAGAGCTCCCCACCCTGCACCGAGTGTGGTGTTCCCAGCTGTGCGACGGCATGCTCCCTTCCCTGTGTGGCTTGGGCAGTGGTTTGGAAATGCATGTCAGAACAGTTTCTTACGTGGTTACCGTTTCACGTCTTGCCTAATTTTCTTTCCCTTCTGTCTTTAGAAATATTATGGGCTGGATACAAAATGGGGCGACATCGAGCAGTGGATGGTAGGCCTTGGCTACAATTTTAAGAAACTGACATGGTTTATAATTTGATTCTTACACACCGCAATTATATTGATAGATTCCTGCTGTGCCATAATTTAATACTGAGAGATTTTCTTCCAGGGACTTCTCCATCTGGCTGGATTGTTTACATCCGGATGAAGCTGGGTTAGAAATGGGCCTGGCCGGCGTTTTTGTCTGGTCTGGGCAGTAGCTGCTCACTCCTGGAGTCTCCAGGCTAGTGTCTATGTTCTCCAGGGCCACTGCCGCCCTGTCTCCTTGGGCAAAGGGCTCTCCGTTAGGCACACTCAGGAGAAGATGGGGCCCGAGGCACGAGGCTCAAGGAGGGGGAGCCTTCCCCTTGCTGTCCACTGGCCCCAAGAGAACGTGGACCCACTCCTTCTCTCATTAATTCATCCACATGAGTTCCTCCCACCTCCTCCTGTCCTTGACACTTACCCAGTGGCCTCATGGATGTCGTTATGTGCTTTTAGCAAAGGAGAACCTGGCCAGTGTGGAAATGTCATGTTTGATGTCCCTTACACATAAACAATCCAAGGAAATGTAAAATCACCTCCTAATATCTTAGACCCCTGTGTAGAATGGGAAAGAGAACAGTTCCTGAAATATAAGCAGTGTGTACTTTCTCTGTTAAAACAAATGATTATTTTCAGCCTTTAGTGTGTGTAAACCATCATTTTAAGCTTCTATGGCGGATGTATTTTCGTCAGATCTTAAGACCCAGTTAAAAGATGCCTCATTGTGTTCTATATCACTGAGAAAGAAGGGAAAAAAAAAAAAAACCACCACACTGCTGATTATAATGTGAACAACTTTGATTGTAAGATATACCCCCACTTCAGAAATACCCAAATGTGAAAAACCATGTGTGTCTCAGAATGCACAAAATATAGTAGATGGGATGATGTCCTTATTGGAGCTTTTATGGTAGTGATTTATCTTCTGATTCCCAAAGGAAAGAGAATAAGGTTCCAAGTGCAGGCGGAAAAGTAGGTTGAGTTGGACCTGCAGAGGTTAGGAACCAATGAAGGGCCATCTTCTCCCCTACACACTTTTAGAGCGGAAATGAAATATGCCAATTACTTGTGTGCTTACATATGCCCAAAGAGAACATCCTTCCTCAGTGGTTCAATTGAAGCCTTTTAATGGCATCAAAGAAAATACTGATTAGACATTATATCAGAAATACTGTCTTATATCACAACCAGACTAAGCCTTCTGTTGTGTCTGTATCTGACCTTTAATACTGTTTCTTCCGTTGCTTTGATAGGAAGACACTGAGCGCTATTCACGTAGATCCAGGAGAAACACATCGGTTAGTACTGTGTTCACTTTGAAGTCTAATTTATAGTTGTAGTGGCTGAAATATGTGATTAGATATATCTTAGTGATGCTTACAAAAGAAACTAACTTCTACTGATTCTGTTACCTAAAATTTGTGGACTCAACTTTTAGCATTTTGACCTAACTTTCTGAGGGGAGAATGGGAAATTTCTGAGTATTAATATATATTCATGACAGTCTTAATGCTCTTTTGCCATCCAATACCCACGAATAATTTGCAGAATGATATGCATTGAGGCTGTGTTTGTAGATTACCGGCAAAGTAAAATACACCAGTGAAATTGAGTTAAAGCAATATCATCCAGAAACAGCCCTCTGTAAACAGAGGTGCACACACAAAGCCCATTTGGGGATGATGTAGGTAGGCTCAAGTCCCCTGAGATTTCCAGAGGCGTCGGATCTGCCCCACTGCTGTGGTGTCAGATCAGCCATATCTCTCTGAAAGCTGGACATGGGTTTCTACATGCTGTGCTTCATGGTTGTTTTCATCCTTTCTTTCACTAGGCTTCTGATGAAGATGAGCGCATGTCAGTGGGTAGTCGTGGAAGTCTGAGGGTCAGTAACCAGAATGATCGGGTTTGCATGCTGTAGTGTACAGTTGGCGGTCTTTGCTTCTGTATCCCTGTGTTCAGATTTCCTGTTCATTACCCCATAATCCAACCGAGAAATCGAATCCACGGTGGGGTGTTTCCTTGTGTTGCGGAGAGAACACAGAGGTCCCTCTGTTGTGTCTCTCTCCAAGAGTGGGTATCACAGTGTCTGTATATTCGTCGGTAACACAGCACTGCCACGCCTTGATTAAGTTGTCTTGGCAATGCTGGTGGGTTGAAGGGGCCCATTTGCTTACATGCTCCCGGTCAAATTTGCATCTCAGATAAAGTGACTGTTCCTCAGTGCTGTTCTTGCGTAGTTCCTTGAAAGCTGCCATAGGCTGCCTGGTGGGAAATTGGCATGGGTTGGACCCATGAGCCCCAGGTCCACTCGCCCTCAGGAGTGTTACCTTTGGTTAGCTTTGGTGAAATCTCTTCGTCACTGACAACTTGATGGTTGCGAAAAACAAAGACATTCAACATTCCAGTAATCCTAATGAGACTTGAAAACATTGCATGCCTTGCGAAGTGAAGTAGAGAAATGGTGTTTTGCGTAGCACTTTAGGTCAGTGCCTTAGTCTGAGCATGTCAGTTTTCTTTACCAGAGGATTACGATTGCTGTCACTGCGGGTAGGAAGTGGGTCTCGATGCAGCCACTCTGTTTCATTTAAGAACTGTCTGGAGCAGTATGCTTGGTTTCTATCACCATGACAATTTATATGCACCATGAATATGGATTTCATCTGGCTGTTCACAACAGTAACTGTCAGGGTAACTCACTGTTGTGCTGACGGGCCGTCAACGTCATGGACTTAGCAGTGCCCAAAGCAGATCCACAGTGATTTTGCTGGAAAACAATGGTTCAGATGTGAAGATGGTGAAAGTGCTTCCTTGCTTGCTGAAACTTTCCCCTTAGCCATACGGTTATAAGTTCTTCAAAGATCTTGTCTCGGACAAGAGTCAAGTTGGAGGAAGTAACATTTATGTAACCAAAACATTATAAAAGCAAACCTGAGTTTGCAGAATCTGTGGCAGAGACACAGAAATGACAGCCATTGAGCAGGCCCAGGAGAAGCCTGAGTCCTTGAAACCAAGAGAAGACACTGTTTCCAGGAGCAGGGGAGAGGTCAAGGAAGCATAGGACTAAGGGCCGACTACTGGCCTTAGCGTCAGAGAGGACATCGGTGGACTCAACGAGGAAACTTTTGATGGAGGTGGTGAGAACAAAGCCTGACTAAGGCAGGCTTAGGAGAGAACAGCAGAGAAATTGGACACAGAGTCCAAATCTGTCACAGTCCCCATTTTCAGATCTGATCTTCCTGGAATTGTTTTCATGATTTGTGTGTACTTGGATTTTCCTAGGAAAAGAATTTGTCCCTTTCTTAAGATTCTCAGAAAGATTCCTGACCCCAAAGAGTTTAAAACTATTAAAATCATTGTTTACAGCATTCATTTCATTTTCAGTGACTTTAACCAGACATGAGTTAAATTTCTTTGCTAGTCACCACTCTCTGCCAAGATTTCAAGCATATTTGTTTTAAGGTATAAAATTTTATGGAAGAGGCCCATAATCTGGACATTAAATAAGAGAGAGAAAGTGGAAAATCAGTAGTGGACAGGATTCTTGTGTTAAGCCAGTTGGTTTCCTACACTGTTCTTTCCCATAATATACTTGGTCTAAAGACATAATACTTTTTAAAAAACCACAGACCTTGAGAACTTGGATCCTGTAGGTAAGAGTCAGATCTCGTAACTCTGACAGGTTTAGGACAAGCCCAGAGCAGTGAGGAGGTGACAGCATCCATCCCCAAGCCCTTGGGGGCCCAGAAGCTCTGGCCTCCATTGGTTGGTGGGCCACTCCCTTTGCAGGGCTAGTGTGTTCTGCTTTAATGTATGCTAATATTCTGAAATCTTTAGTTTGCAAAGTTCAAAGATCATATCTTTTATTTCTTGACAATCTCAAAATACAGGTCTTCTTCATTCAACTGGCAGTGATGATAAACCCTTAAAAATCAGGGGGAAATTCTGCTTTCCTAGTGTTTGCATGGGCATTCTTCTCAGTAAACTAGATTTTGGATATCATAAGATTTTAAGTTTTCTTATTTAAAAATTGATGGTGATGCATGTGTTTACCTTTTGCTTAATATAAATAGAATGTATCTTCTGGAAGAGGAAGTAAGATTGCTCAGACTGCTTCAGGTTTCATGAATTATAGCAACATTTGCCATGCAAGTTTTATTTAACATTACTGGATTTTATGATGGCTGTCGTTCTAATGTGATCCCTTCCATTAATACACATGAGATCCTGGAAGTCATGTAAAAATGTAATTTTGTCAAGATTTCAAGATTACCTGGCTTTTGCTTTATGTTTTCTGATATTTGTGTTAGCTTTCTAATTGATTTTGGCAACTCTGTTTTCTGTTCTTTTCTTCTTCCACCCTCCTGCTGACAGTTGCAGCCTGACTTGGAGTATGGGGGTCCTTATGCCTGGGTGAGATGGTTGGATGGATGCTGAGGCGTGATCCTAATAGTGCATAACCTGTAGTGTTTCCATTAATCTCGTGGGTGTTCTTGTCCAAAAAGCCAAGTATGTCTCTGTCCAGAAAGACACACATGCTGTCCCTAGGCCCCCTTGGGGCGGTGCCATGGGCGGGAGGGCAGGTATACCTACCAGAGGGAGCACTCTTCTTGCAGAGCCCGCTGGGTGTGTCTCTGATCCTCAGGGTCCGGCTCCGCGCTTGAACACACTCACTTGCTGCACGGTCTTTGAGCACCAGCTATTTGCCACATGCTGTGCTAACAGCTGTGGATACCAAGGCAGGACTAGAGTGTTTTGCTTTCAAGGAACACAGATCAAATTGAGAATTCCCAAAACTTCTCCATTTCCTTTCTGAGATTAAATTTAAGGTCATTTTCTCTATGAAAAATACATTATTTTTAAATCTACATCCATTTGTATTAAATGTGCGATCTGGCTCTTTTGCCAAAATGTGCTGTTTTAGAAGGACCTTGGTTCCAGTACCAAAAACAAGACCTTTAGATTTCAATTTGAAATTTCCCTTCTTACATCTGTCTGTCTGCACCTTTTGTGCAGAAAAACCTGTGTATCTGAAAACTTGTACCTTTCAGTGACTCCAAAAAGGAGAGAAATTAGATCTCGCCAGAAATGAGCAAAAAAGTGATTCTAGCAGATTCTAGCACTACTTCATTTCTTAGGACTTTTTCTGAAAGCGTTTTGTGCTTCATTCATTCCACCGCCTCCCAAAATTATTTAGCAACTTTCTGGTTTTAAAATGTACTTTTTTACCTTGAAGATGGTAATGAATAGTGCCATATTTCTGCACGGGGCACATTCGCCCCCACCTCCATCCCCATCCTCCCGGACGGGCTGCCGTTCACTGCTTTACAGACAGGAGCCCGTTGCCAGGGAGGAGCCGGGCATTCCAGCTTGGGCTTGGCCTCAGCCACTGGCAAGCAATAGACCTCGGTGGAGAACGTGAAGGACGGAGGCACGTAACCGGATTCAGGAAGTGCTCATTGCAGAATCTACCACAGCACTTGACAGTGACCCTGTCATTCTAGCAGCTCTCCCGTTCTCAGTCTAAGTCAATGTCTGTGCAGCGTACTTCCAGATTTTTAGCCTTCTTACTTTAAACTCACAGGCAGCTGTACTTAAGGGCCAGTCCCTGGTGGAATGAATGAGTACATGTGTTAGCAATAGTCAGAAATACGTTCTGGATTTTGCTTTTCTTTTCTGCTTTCATTCTGTTTTCTAACTAAGTTGAGTGCATCAAACATCTCACTGTAGAGTTCTAATCTGGCCTTTCTTATCTTGCTTCCCGTCTCTCCTGCCCTTGGGTGTGATCTTTTGACAGCATAAAAATGATCTAACATCATTAATCAAACAAGATGGCGGGTGACATTTGCTTGCATGGTCATCGTGAAGTGTGCTGATGTTTTGATAGCAACGGCACGGTGGTGGGTAGCACTCTGACTAATCACAGGTACCCTGGTTTCACTGGCTTCAATAAGGCGTTCATTCTTGCATCTGCCTTATACTCTCAGAGAATGCGGATTTGTGACTCTTTTCGGTATTTCGTTCTCTCTGAGAGCAGCACTGCGCGGTGTTACTGTGTGTAAAATTCACCCAGGAAGCTTAGGAAAGCGCACATCCCCCGCCCCAGCTTTAGCTGTTCTGACTGCCCAGGTCAGGGGCACACAAGGCCACGGCGATGCTCATGGTCTGCACAGTAAGGGGTGTCGAGAAAGCAGTCTCTACAGTGAAGAAGATGGACCCTCCGAGACCTGATGTTGGATAAAGCTAATATGCTGTTTATGGGCTTTTTATTCTAATGTGTTAATTTTCAACTCTACTTATCCTGTTACGCTGCATAGAAAAATAGCTCCACCCATCCCAACCCAACACATAAAAACTATCCAAGAGGAGAGCGTTGGTGGTGTTCTTCAAGAAGTCGTAGTCCTAGCAGGATGGCAATGAGATCCTACAGGTTTGAGAATTCATGCTAGGAATATATTCCCTATGACAGAATTCCATTACAACAGAAAGCTGGATGTCCGCAAAGACCGTGAAGGGGGAGTTTTTCCTGCATGGCCACCGAAGGATAGAAGAGAAATGGGACAGATGAGGGGTGCACTTGCTCTCCCATCCTTCGCCATGCTCTGCGCTGTGCTGCAGGCAACATGGGAAGGGAGATGACCGAAAGGAAGACTTTGTCCAGAGCAGCATGTATGTAGTATGTATGTAGTACATGTATGTAGTACATACAACAACAGTGGAAACCAAAGGGTTTATATATGTAATATGTTTTACTTCCTCACTAATTAGTAAAGTCAAAGTCATCTAAAATTGATGGATGTTAGCCTTTATTATTATATTAATTTTTTTCCAGGAATGTGTTTCTAAACAGCTACTGAAAAAATAAGACTGTGGTCTGAAATCTACAAGTCCTTGACACACATTTCCATCTCAGATAGTCTTGTCAGTTGTGAGAGGAAAGGAAAGTAGATCAAGTAACAGCCCTGCCTATCTCTGAAGGTTTTTTTACTATCAGATTTATCTCAGAGATGTTTTAACGTGACTCAGAGAGTTTTCAAATGTAAAGTTGAGGGATTAATACATACTCTTCTGTTTCACTTAGAAACTTCAAAATGACTTGTTTTTGAGTTATAACTAAATATGTTGTTTGATAGTCAAGATTTCATGAATCTGGATCTATCATCTGTCTGGAAATTCATTTCTCTATTCTTCATGAATGCCGTAGCGGCTACATACATGGTAACCAGTCTCCCATTGCCCCACCCTGTGAACAAGGACATGCTCCTGTTCCCCGTGGGTGCCAGGGACCTTCCACAGTTGCTCTGTCAGCAGTCCTGTCAGCACACAGTTTGGGAGGGCACTGCTCCAGGCCCCTGGGATACTCATTTTAGTCAGATGTCTTTCTACACACATTTCCACAGCTGAGGAGGTGGATGGAGGCGCCTGCAGCTGGAGCAAACGTGTTGCATCAGGTCTCATGATAGAGCACTGCTTTGGAATTTGGACTCCCGTCCCTTACCCCCTGCATCTCCTTCCAGTTGTACCAGTTGTGTGGCTTGCTTTCCGTTTTCTCTCTCAAGAGCTGGCTGTGTCTCTGACACTCAACAGCTCTTGTCTTCCATCAGCAGAAACATCCTTCTAGATGAATGAGACCCATTCTAGAATGGCCGGGCTTTGGCTGGGGGCACATGGGTTCAGAGGTAGGAAGAGAAGGGAGTTGGGCACACAGTTAATCATTCTCTCTTCTGGAGGACATATGAAGAACTCATGAAATGCATCCTCAGATGTCATTTTGAGAAGTTAAAGTAGGAAGATGGGATGAACAAGGAGTTCCCGTAGAGGACACATGCCCCCAATAAACATCTTTTCCATGATGAACCTTTGCACTGCATTATAGATTGAACAGAAGCTATTTCCGAACCTTCTGGATACAACTTCATAATGGGCCCTAATTTTCAAGGACTTACCTGTCCACCAAGAACAGAAACCTGATTGACGCAGGCCGGGTCGTGAGCCCACTTGGCTGGTGCTCGGGCTGCTGCCAAGCTAGGACGTCGTGGCATCGTCCTAAACCTGGAAACAGGAAGACTGCCGACAAAACCAGCTGCACCCGTTCCCATGTGCCGCACCCCACAGAAGTCCTAGAGTGACCCATAGTTACAAGTAACACTGGCTGGGCTGATGGGCTAAGCCCAGCTGTCCCATTTCTCCCGAGTCGTCATCGAGCAGATCAGAAGCATGAAGGCATGCATCTAGGAGCGCACTGAAATTTGTGTCGTCCTGAGCTGCTTCACTAAGAAAGCTCAGTTTACACCCAGCTAATTCTTGCGTGCTGATTTGTGCCTGTGTCTTCATTTGTATACTGACGTCAGTTTCTTCTTTTATTCACTGAAACAGACAAATGGTTATGACGGAGACGTATATGGATCACAGACCCTGAATAGAAGATCTGGCAGGGTTAGTATAGTAAATTTGCATGAGACAAAATGCAAACAGGTTGCTGCAAAACTTAAAGAATATACACTGCTAAATTTAGCTTCTTTGGTTTTTTTTTTTTTTTCTGTGCTATAGTGGGTGTCTCCCCCTGCCCTAGCCCTAGCCCATGAAAGAGTGAAAACTGATTTTTTTAACCAGTGAACATTCTTAGAATGTTAGCCCTCTAACATTCTAAGTGTTGCTATAAGAGATCGCTATTAAAAAGAATCCCTTAAGTTTAAAACTATGTTGAATTGGATATTCACTCTTTCATTAATTATTTTGTTACCCTACGTGTATGTGCATAACGTCTGTATTAAGTATATTCAGCTTTCAAGTATACTTACGTTCAGCATTCTCACCCTCTCTGCCCATCCCTCATTTGTCATTTTATTATTTTTTTAAGGTTTTATTTATTTATTTGACAGAGAGCACAGGCAGGAGGGACATCAGGCAGAGAGAGAGGGAAAAGGGACCTGAGCTGAAGGCAGACGCTTAACCGACGGAGCCACCCAGGCGCTTCTTATTTGTTATTTTAAAAACGTGTATGAGAGCCCACATGTCCCCGAATACTGGCCATCGGGTGCCCATAGCGTACGCTCAGGAGGCAGAGGAAGACCAGGGTAGTGCTCTGTGGTGGGAGAAAGGAACCACAGGCAGGAGAGTCAGAGAGAAGTGGGGAGGGCTTCAGATTTAGCAGGGAGGTCACGGGGAACTTCACGAAGTGAAACTGCGAACATCTACAATTAAGTTTCATGACTTGCAAATGTGCTATATATGAAATTAACTAAAATCTTCCTATTCCTGTATTTGCTTTTTTCTTATAGTAAATTTTAGTACTTGTGTATACAGTATTTCTTTTATCTTAATTATATTAAGAGATATCATATATGCACTTGAATTATATTTTCAGGCTTCAGAGAGGTAACCCAGTCCCATCTTGGCTTTCTGAAACTGGCTGATGAGGTTTTTAGCCTCTTGGCCTATCACAGGTGGCATACACCATCTCATCTAAACTTTTTTCATTCCAGCCTAAAAAAAATCCTCCCGGTTTAAAGGTGGCGTCTTCTTATTTATGTTTTTACACCAACAGTTGTAAGTAATTACAAATAATACTAGAGGGGAAAACTGAGAGAACCAGTAAGAGTTACACCACAGGACATCGCCAACACCCAGACCCTGAAATGTAAACCATAGCCTAGAAACTCTAGTTGGTCCAGCATTTCTGCAGTAGCAGATTGTCTTGGTTCTTACGCTGCACTGGTATTCTAGAGAGCTTATACTGGTATTCCTGGAGAGCTGATACTGGTTTGGTTGTGTTCTTTTGTATTTGCCTTTGGACCGGGCACAGGGTGTGCTCTGGGACAGTCGGGAAGCACTCCCCACTTACCATGTCTTCTTTGGTTCTCAGAATTCCAGCTACAGCGGTGAGGGCAGATTCTCCACTATGTCTTCCCCCAGAGAGGACACGCTGGTTGGTTCTCATTTAAATCTTCCCCACCCTCTCTTCAGAAACTACAGGTTTTGGAGCATGCCATCTCTGCGTGTGAACTCAGCTCTCTTTTCATTTTTAATGCCTATTTTATGAATTTTCATTTGGACGGATGTTAAAAGTCTTTTGCTGGGCAGTAACTAACATGATACATTTAATTCAGGCTTATCTCCCCCACCCCCCTATCCTGAACTTGACTCACATTTGCATTCAGCTGGACACAAAGAAAGGATTCATGTGGATACTTTGTAATCAGAAGTTATGCAAAGAGGGGGAAAAAATAAGAAAACCTTGTCATTCTTTCCTTGAGGGTTCCTGAAAAAGGTTACTTTGTAGGGTAGATGCAAACTTTGTGGCAGTTTCTCAGGGATGGACTAGGGAAGGAAATCAAATCCAAATCCGGGTGTCTACACTACTTCAAGGACACGCATCAATTGGGACAGACACAAATATTTCTAAATTATTTAAGAGCCCATTATCATCAGTAAAGCTTGTTTGTTTAGATCAGTTTCCTACTCACTTAGCAAACAGAGGAAACTGGTTCAGTCCGGAAGATCACAAAGATAAACGGGTGAGACCAGTAGGGACTCTGGAAGCATTTACTTCTCTAATAGACAGACCCACCTGGCAGGTAGACAAGCGCAGCAGTAATAGGATGATAGGGAGAACAAGTGTCCTAACAAAGGACGTGAACTGAACCGTGAAGAACACGTAGGAAAAAGATAAATAAAACTAAGCAGGTAAAGCCAGAGAAGTCTAACTCCTGGGGCTCCCTCCTCCTCTGTCTTCCCCCAGTTGGTGAATTTTGACTGAATATAAGATCAGCTGTCAGCACGAACGTGTTGGTGGGTTGCACCATCTTAAATTTTACGTGTGTTGCACATATTTTGGTGGAAGATTTCGTTATTGCAAAGAGTGCTTTGTCCTTCAGAAAACTTTACTTCCTCCTCACTTTCCGAACTCAGATACTTGCTCTAAAGTGGAAGATGGTGAGAGGTATCTAATATGCAGATGTGAATTACTCACTGAAGTTCAGCATGTGTCCGAGTCTCTTAAATTCATTTAAGAGAAATAACCCACATTCGGAGCATTGAAGTCAAAATTAGAGCGGGTCCATTCCAAACATTAAATATCAGAACTTTCCAGAAGCCCCGTGTCCCCACCCTTGTTCTTCCTAAGGTCTTACCTTGCTCACCCACTGGCAGAATCTTCTGGTGATTATCATGCTCTGTAGGTATCCTATATGTTCCTGCACAACACATGGGCTGGTATGATTTTATTTAAATATAAAAGCAGAAAGGTGTTAATGTCGTGTGGAGTACTGAAGAGGCTTCTAAATATTTCTCCCATCTTTTTGGATTTGTCAGACCCATACCCTGGTCGTGGCAGCCATAGCAGTGGCACTTTTCTTCCCCACCTGGGTCATGGTACTTTCCATGCCCCCCAGAGGGGCTGACAAAAGGGCTTCTCCCAACCACTGCACAAGTTTCATTATTTGTGGGGAACATTAGAAAGCTTCTCCCTGTTCTGCCTCCCACCCTCCAGAGTTCCACCTGCCGGCCCCTCAGGTCACATGGGTATAGCTTATGCTGGACAGAGGAATGACAGGCACAAGTTAGGGGCCTTGAAGGGATGGCAGGCTATCTCAGAGGCCATCAGGTTCCTGGAACGGAATGACTTCATCTTCAAGGACTGTCCCACACTTGTACATGTGGTAGAATGTTGCTGGGCAGTCTGAAGTTGCTGGCTTCCTCTTCAAGGAAACTTTAATTTGGATAGAGCATTTTATTTAGGGAAACAATGGATACAGTAGTATTCCCCAGAAGTGTTGAGAAACTGTTGTTCTCAGAATTATATCACTGAATCTGTCCCGTCCTCTGTGAATCCTGAACACACACACACATTACATCAGTAACTAAGGAACCTACACCAGAGATCATGTCCAGTGAAGTATTTTATTACATAAAGTAAAGGTGGATGTCTCTGCCGAGTCCTAATTTTGCATTTTTCTCATCAAACTTTAAAACTTAGAGCTCCAGTTACAAAGACCTTGAAAACCCCAATGGTCTCGCTATCAGTTAAAATCAGTGAAATCTAATTTTGCCTATATGTCAACTCAGAACGCCTGATTTGGTCCCACGGCACAGTTTTGTCGATTAACTAGACTGTATTACCTTCTGACCGTCCTGCTTTCTCCCTCCTCCAATTAAGTGCATGCCCTCTGCTGATTTTGTTGTAAAAAAGCGGTTCTGTGTGAATTTATGATACCATTGGACCTTTGTGGTGAAATGAAGCTGTGAGCCCTTCTCCCCCTCCTGCCCGTTTTCTCTGATTACAGGGATTCTCCTGCTCCGACCTCGGGCTTCCCAGTGCTGGCCTGGCTCCCAAATCCCTGTCTACCCAGAGTGGAAACCGGGTCTGTTCTCCTCATCACCCCCTTCCTCCCTCTTCCCTTCTGCGCAGATCCCTTCGCTTTCCCGTCATATATACGAGGACACTTCAACCTCTTCTATCTGAAGTCGACCCCAGAGTTCAGCAGACGTTTTATTTGGCTAGACTAACTTGCTAAGATCTTTCTCAGTGTTTTAAAACATTATCAGAATAATCTAGGACCTTATATAGAAAAAAGGGAATTGAGGAAAAAGGAGGCTCTGTTAAACGTATATTTCCAAAAGTTCAGGTTCAAAGAATTGGTCTCTTGGGTCTCTCCTCCTTTTCCAGCAATTGTTCCCCATTTGGGGTTTCATTTGTTTCTTTAAAAATATTTTTCTCTTGTAAATGTGTCCAGGAAGCAATTTGGAAGCCTTTTGTGCTTAATCTGACTCCCCCATCTTTGAGAAGTGGGAGAATGGTGTAGTTCTTTGGCTCAGTTTCCCCTCCATTTCCTGTTTTTACAAGCCTGGTGTGCCTATAGGAGTCCCGTTTGTGCACAAGGATCTCTGTGTCAGAGTCCGGGACAGATCACATGGTGGAGGTTGAACTGTCGTCACCCTGCGTTGCTGAGTGATTTGCCCCTGGTCATGCACGTTCCCTGACCGGCTTGGGGGGCCCCTGGCTGCGGGCTTCCATGCCCTCTGCCTGAAAATGAGTCATGATCCTACTCTGGACCTGGGACCCGGCTGCCCCAGGAGCTGCCCTTCGCTCCGGCTCCTGCCCGCCCAGGCATGACTCCACCTGTGTGTGGATCCCCTGATCCAGGGAGCTGCCAGCCCTGGCCAGCTGGCACAGTCTGACGGCTCCTTTTGGATCCTCATGACCGTGACTGGGATCATTTGATGGAAATAAAATTGCGCTCCTTCTGTGTGGATATTTCCGTATTAACACCCCTGAGTGCGTTACTAACCCAGGATTTTGAGTTGTGGGTTTGTTGGCTGCCTGTGGTGTTTGCACCCTGTCACCATTGTCTCACTCCCTGACCCTTTCCTCCAGGAATGCCTGAAAAGAAGTGACTAGAAAATAGTCCCATTTCAGAGATCCTGGGAACCATGACTGTTTTAAAGTTGGATTTGCATCTGTCGATTTACTGAGAACACAAGCCCTACGTCGACTTCTTTTTCCTTCTAACTGTTGTGCGATAATTTGGCTGTCATGATCACTGAAAGCATCGTGATTTTCTTGTCGCTATTATTCATCACTGTTTTCTCAAGGCTTTTAAAACCTGCCATTTGCTCTCGTCCTCCAGCCCTCCTATCTGTGCAGTGCTGCCCGGCCTGCTGGGAGTTACCGGGTGCGTGTGCTAGCTGCCCCCCTTCCCCCCGACCCTCCCCCACCCCTGTCTGCTGACATGCACCTACCCATTCCCCATCCTCCCATCCCTCCCATCCCCCATTCCCCTTCATACCCCATCCCCCTGTTCCTGTCACCCCCACCACAGCTCCCTGACCTGCTCTTGGCCCATCCCCCAGCTCCCATCCCTTTGCCTTCATCCCTATCCCTCTGCCCCTATCCCCATCCCCTGACCTGCCCTGCCCCATCCCTCCATCTTCTCCCACACCCCGTCCCCTGACCTGCCACCACCCTCATCCCCCCATTGCTCACCCCCTCCCAATCCCCCATTCCCCCTGCCCTCATCCCCCATCACCCCGTCACAGTCCCTGATCTGCCCCCCTAATTCTGCACCACCCCCCCAGCCCCCACCAGTGTCCCCTGACCTGCCCCCGCCCCGCCCCTGGCCTTGCTGCACATGCGCACTCTGCTCCATCACACACCTGCTCTGGGAGCACGGATGTACGACTCCACAGCCCAGCTGCTCGCGAATTACCCCTTTACGTGGCGCTCACCCATGCCATGGTGTCCATCAGGCTCTTTGGACAGATCTGGGTTTTCTCTTTCCCTGCAGCTGACAATAGCTGTCATACCACTTCAGGCTCCAAGAAGACATGTGCTCCCATAGGACTGTTAGCTAGGAATGGAGCAGCGACATCTTTTACTTAATCTGCTGGCAGAAAGAAAGATGGCTTTTTATTGCTTTGGTAACTTTAACAGATGTTAATGTAACGTGCTGTATCACTTCGGAAATTTCCAGTTTTAAATACAAGGTACTCATGCCTTGCAGGAAGCTTACACTAAACAAAGTGGTTATGCTGTACTGCTAAAAGGTTTCTGAATTTCTATCTGATTTCACACGTAAGAAATAGTAGGTAACTGGCTGAACAGACCAGCTGTGTTCTAAAGGGACATAGGGAGAGCTGAGGTCCCTTTAAGCTGGGTGAAGTTTGAGATGGCCATTCACGGTATTGTAAACTCCCGTTTACCCTCAGGGCTTTGTTATATAGGATTTTCAAGTTAATCAAATATTGTTTTATAATCAGCACTTTTTTAAAAATTGTGAGATACTGGCCTATGATGAACATGGTGTTTTGTTCCAGAGTCACTTTTTATTAATGTCATCTTCTAAATATCAAGTATGAGGACGCCATGACAAAATTCAGTATATTTTAATTATCTGGTCCCTTTGAGTCTGGTTTACCAAGTTCTTGCCTAGCAAGGGATGATTTTCAGAGTAATATGTTTCAAGGACCTGCCGGAGAGCACACCGCACGCCGGTTGACAGAAACCTCGTTTCTCTCTTAGATGTTGCCCGACCCTGTTCTGCTCAGCTCTTTGCCTGTGAAGGTGGTTGAAAGCCTTCCCTGCATGTCTCCCACCGTGATTTGTTTGGGACTGTTCTCCTCAAGGGTCAATCTTCTTCCCCTTACCTTTTCCTGGCTTGTGGGTCCTGAGGAGGGGGAAGGGCCCCTGACCAGCCCGTCTGTTTTCTGTCACAGGCGTCCGTGTTCGATGAGAGCAGTCTCCTCGGCGGGACTCGGCGGGGCAGTGCCTGTGGTTCCTACGCTGTAAGGCATTTTCTGTGGTTCCTGAATTTCCTCCGGTGTGCTGCATGGTCCCAAGTGGCTCACTGGACACTAGTCCAGCCACTGGAGAGAACTAATGGGGGTTCTAGGGAGGGAAAACTGTCTCATCTCAATTTTCTGTTGTCATAAGGGTCACGGGTCTGTGAATCGTGAAGGCTTTGGCTGGCAGGTTAATGTCCTCACACATCAATTTACCTTGAGTTCAAGGGAGAAGATGGACCTTAGTTGAGGTTCCTGGGCTCTTTCCTGCAACACGCTAACAGTACTAACATGGGATAAGGTGCTCTTGAATTAACAACAGGAAGGAGAGGGGAGTTCCACAGGCCACAAATTATTGTCACCTCTGGATAATCGAGGAAGAGGAACAAATTTAAAGACTCAGGACCTGTACATAATTCCCTTTTACTTTGCTGTCTTTCCACCTCCTCCCAGGATTTGAAATGACAAGACTCAGCGCTCACAATAAAGGTGTGGTAGTCAGTTGTTCAAGAAATACTTGTTGAGTGAAGAAAGGAGTGAATGAAAGAGGGAAGCAAAAATAGAAAAATAGAGTCATTCCATGGAAGAAAGGAGGCTCATTTGGTCCCATCCTGAGGGGCAGGCGAAACTGAACATCAACCCAGTGTGGATGCTTCTGCACACAGGGGCTCTTCCACAGGGGCTCCTCCTCTGGCTGCTCTCCCTCAGGGGCTGCTCCTCACAGGGGCTCCTCCTCAGGGGTTGTTCCTTCTCAGGATCTGATCCTCTGCAGGGCCTGCTCCTCCTAGGGGTTGCTCCTCCAAAGGTCTCCTCCTCGGGCTGCTCCTCTGCAGGAGCTGCTGCTTCTCAGGGGCCGTTCTTCCTCAGGGGTTGCTCCCCTGCAGGGATTGCTCCTCGGCAGGGGCTGCTTCTCCACAGGGGCTGATCCACGGCAGGGACTGTTCCTCTGCCAGGGCTGCTTCTCAGCAGGGGATGCTCCTCCACAGGAGTTGCTCCTCAGCAGGGGCTGCTCCTCAGCAGGGGCTGGTCTTCTGCAGGGGCTGGTCCTCCACAAGTGTTGCACCACAGCAGGGGCTGCTCCTCAGCAGGGGCTGCTCCTCGGCAGGGCTCCTCGTAGTTCCTATGCAGACGCACCCCCGGGTCCCCACAGGAAACATCACGGTTTACAAAGAACTACTTGAAAGTGCCTTTACAAAGTTGCTTTTGATACTAACTGGCTACTTAATTGGTTAAATAATCCAATTTCTGGCTTATTGTAGTTCATAAATATTCAGGAATTCTTACGAAGCTGTCACACCTAAAGTTTTCTTTAGAATGTAATCTTTTTTTTTTTTTTCCTGATAAAAGAAAATCCTTTAGCTGCATTTTATCCGTCACATGTCGGCCAGAGCTATTTTCTCCAGTAGGCATGATTTGTGAGCTTAATGGCCTACACAAATGTTTAAGAACTGAGAAAAAGATTTACTATAGTGGGCTCTGGCACATTTCAAATGGTATGCAATATAAAATTAATACATGTCTAATTAGACGTCAACAGAAACTAATGCTACGTCCATTAATATTTATAAAAACACACATGGTAATTTTTCAAGAGAATGAAACTTTCCCCAAGCACCGGGTACTTTTTCGATGACCAAAGTCAAGCCCCCGAGCAGGTGGGGTGTACGTTCCCCTTCAGTTCCCCTTCGACCCTGCAGGTGGACTTTGAGAGCCCCCGATTCTTATCCAGCATCACTGAGCACTCTTAATTCTGTGCCTCCTGCCTCCTGTAGGAACCACCTGGGAGTGGTGATGTTCGGGAAGTTAAGAAAGTCAAACGTCTCCTTGTCCCAACAGCACAAATGTCTAAAGTGTGGCCGCATGTCTCTGGCATCAAGCCAGGCAGAAGAAGTCAAAGAGAGTAAAAATACGTTTTTCTGCACTTAGCACTGCCCTCCCATGCAGAAAGAGCTCAGTATGCATTTGCTGAATTAAATTGGACAAGTAGAACCTGGGCTAAAATCCCTCAGAAGAGACCTTCGGCAGCATATTGGCAGGCTGGTTGGGAGGGGTGTTCGCTGAGCCCCATCCTCGGCATCTCCCCAAGCCCCAACATTGCCTTCCCAGTGGATGCCAGTTTCCTATATCCGGGAATGTGGCTGTGGAGAGAGCTTCCTCAGGCTCTGGTCCAGCCTTGGCTGTGACTGCTGGCTGATCGGCATCCCTGTGGTGAGGAGGGTGCAGCATGGGTGTCCCGTCCTGTCCTTCAGCCCAGGACAGAGCTGGAGAGGAGGACCCTCTGCTTCGACCTGAGTCCAGGCTGACCCCAGATCCCACTCTGGAAGATTCTTCCCCATCTCCAGAGCGTCCAGCTTCTGTTAGCCTCCCCCAGAAGGTAGCCGCAATGACAGTATGTGTTCACAACTAAATGACTTAAGTACAGTTTAACGATTAGAGATTAGATGACTAGCTTTCTTGTAAGTAACACTGTTTTGCTTGGAAACCGTTCTATTTTATATCTTCCTTACCATTATTAAGCTGTGTGTGACACGGCTGGGAGCAGTTGTCAGCACCAGTGCCATCAGATCCAGGAGCGTGAAAGTTGCTTACGGCAGAGAGGGTAAAGCAGGGAAGACCCCCGCCTTCTCTATGTCACCCTCGGCTCCTCTGTGTGGCCAATGTCCTTACAATTCCACATCCCAGGTAACAGGCTGAGTAACTTTCCAAGGTCCCATGGCCAGTAAGAGATAGAGCCTGGGCAGGATCTTTAGAATTTTTTTTTTTTAAGATTTTATTTATTTGACAGAGACAGAGAGAGAGAACACAAGCAGGCAGAATGGGAGAGGGAGAAGCAGGCTCCCCGCTGAGCAGGGAGTCTGATGTGGGACTTGATCCCAGGACCGTGGGATCAGGACCTATGCTGAAGGCAGATGCTTAACGACTAAAGACACCCAGGAACCACAAGGATCTTTGTAGCTTACAGTAGCCCCATACCAGTCACGCAGGCTCCGAGACACAAGCTGTTCAAAGGGGGCACGTGGACCAGGGTGATAGAGACCCCGAACTTACTCTTTCCTGCATGATCAGGTCAGTTGATCGGGGAGTGGTTTTTGACTGGGGAGTTAGGATCACCCGGGCCAGCGGTCAGCCCTGTTAATGGCAGCCTGTCCCATCTCTGCATAGTAAACCAGATCGCGAATGACAGAGGACACAGTAAGGTTTTCTGCAGGACAGTTTTCCTTGCTCTCGTGTGTGAACCCGAAGGCAAGATTCTGCCTTAAAGTACTGACCTTAGGTATTTCCTTTTATGTTGCGTAATAGAGCAAAAGGTGAGAGTAGTCATCCTGGTAAATTTCTTGTGTACGCCAGATGTGGCAGTGACCCTCCTGTATGGGGTGTGCACCGCTCTCTTATCTGTGCATGGGAGACAATGTGTTGCATGTCAGTGTCAATCTTAATTGGATAAAGGAAGGAGAAGGATAATGAGTAGGTAGGGTAGGTCTGGCTCTTTACAGTCTGAAGTTGAAATTGTTCACTCAGCAAGTATTTCTCGAGCCCACACTGTACGCCAGGCCTCGTCTGGTCCCTGCGGATTTAGCAGGGGTTAGATACAGACCCTGCCCTCAGGGGATTACGTGCTGGTGGAAAAATGTGCAAACTAAAAGGTGATACTTGAGAGTCACGAGCTGTAGTTTTGTGCCTGCTGTAATTTGCAGTAGAGAGAATGCCTGCTGGGCCCCGGGGCGGGGTGGGGGGGGTCAGTCAGCCCTGCCGGGCAGGGTGCATAGCCTGGGGGGCGGCGGGGCTGGATTGGGGGTGCTGCTCTTGGGCCCCGCAGGGCTCTGGAAAGTCCCCTCAGGCCACACCACAATCCCCTGGGTGCCTCTGGCCCTCAGTGGGATTGTAATCCCACCTCCCCTCCTCGCCCACCTCACTCAGGAGAAAAGGAAGATTAAAACAAAAGCATAGGAAAATCTATCTCAGACCAGAAGGAGGGTGGATGCAAATCAAAGTCAAGAGGGCGTCACTTCCAGATTTGTGAGTTGAGGTGTTTTCTTTTGCTGGAAGAGAGAATGTTCAGGCAGGTGGAGAGAGACAGATAAAACCTTCATTCAGGCACCCCAGCCAGGTCACCCGGCGCTTTGAACTAGCTGTGCCTGATGTTGGAGGAACCCTAAATCTTAACTTTGTTTTCCCTTGGAAAGGGAGACGAAGCAAACTTCCCCACCGCTGGAAAGCCGCGCACCCTGACTGTTGTTTCCACGTGGCCCCGGGGCTATCTGTGCCTGCACCAGGCATCACTGCCCTCCCGGGCTGAACAGACGCTTTGCGTGGCTTTCTTCTCACTAACCAAGAATCCTGTGTTCTTTTGATATTGTGACTAATTTTTTTCTGTCCTTAGCGGGCATGTATTTGCAGCTGTTGCGAGGGGAGCCTGCTCTTCGCACTCGCCCCTGTCCTTTCTGCCTGGCGCGCGGCTGACCTCCTTGCTCACACTCCAGTAGCTCTGCTGACCCTGTCCCTTTGTTTCTGTCTGCGTTCCGGCTGCGGCTGTGTGGGCAGCCCTCGGAGCACGGCGGCCACCTCAACTCCAGCTCCCGAGCCTCGTCCAGAGCCAGCTCAGCACGGGCCAGCCCAGTGGTGAGTGTGCCTCTTGCTTCACACCCTCTCTCCTCCTTCCTTACCCTGCCCTTCTGCTCTTCACTCCGCTGCCCTGCAGAAGGAACCCTCTGCCTCCAAAGGGCCCTAGTGCAGCCTAAAGTAGGAGGGCTTTTCTGGGGTTTACTCCAGGTCTGAGCAGAAACGCAACTGGGGAAAATGCTTCCAGATTTCTAATACTACTATTCCATGATAGCAGAATTGCGTTGCTACATTTCTAAAGGATCGCGTAAGAAGTTAACAGGGCTTGGGGCTGCCTGGGAGGAGGGACACTTTGTACACTGGGGGGAGATGTAGCCAGGTGTGTGGATGTGTGGGTTCATTTATTTATTTATTTATTTAATGACTTAAAAGTCAGAAGGATAGGCCTATAACTTTGTTTGTAATGTCATCTGTTAGTGGACCCAGGTGGCTTTTTAAAATCAAGTATCACCTGGAAAGGCCACTGCTCCCACTTTCCCATGAGTTCTCCCACTGTTCGGGATCGGGGAGACTACAGAGCTGCCCTCCCGTTTCTCACCCCCTAGTTCCCAGCCTTTCCATGTCCTTGTTCTGCATTTGTCCCAGGGTCTTTGCAATCTCAGACGATTTCTCTTCATCTGATGCTTTGTACGAGGCTACTGTACCTTCTTTTTTTTTTTTTAAAAAGATTTTATTTATTTATTTGATAGAGAGATCACAAGCAGGCAGAGAGGCAGGCAGAGAGAGAGGAGGAAGCAGGCTCCCTGCTGAGCAGAGAGCCCGATGCGGGGCTCGATCCCAGGACTCCGAGATCATGACCTGAGCTGAAGGCAGCGGCTTAACCCACTGAGCCACCCAGGCGCCCCAACTGTACCTTCTTTTGATGATGAGGTCATGCAGGCCAGTTGCCCAGGGGACGCCTGTGAGTGGGTGGGCTGGCACAGTGTCTGGGGGCAGGAGCTGGGGCCGTGTGGTGTGCGAGCCTGCCCCACGCAGCTAAGGATTGCCACACTAAAGGCCAGGGCACCCTCCTTGATAAACCCCAACTACAGGAAGGCCAAGCAGGCAAAGCGGGTCTCTTGCTCAACTCCCCAATGACAGAGAAGCTTGTGTTCTGTGGCCCTCAGCTTGGTGGTACGGCTCCGTGGTTAGATGTGTGGAGGTCTGGATTCGGGGAGTGATCCTTGTGGTGAGAGAAGAGGCCACCGAGCCGCGGTCTCCTGTGGGCACAGATGCACCTGTTGGCTGCTGGTGATCTGCTTGTTTTTGAAATCAGGTAGTCTTTTCGAGCATTGATGTTTCATGCAAATGCAGACACTGGCTGCTTCTAGGGAAGGGTAAAGGGATTGCTGGCAGCCAAGCCCAAATCGCCGGGTGGGGTGGCCACACTGCCCCATGCTCTGTGGTCCCTGACTCCAAGGCCGAGGCCAGCGCCATTCATCCCTGGGCCTGCGCTGGCCTTATCCGATGAGGGGGAGTGATCCTCGCCACCATGTATATGTGGAGGGTGAGGAAACAGAATGCAGACCCGGGACCCTGTTGTACAACAGGACAGCCTAGTGCTTTATAGAAATGCAGACACCCCGCTCTGTCAACATGAGCACCTGTCCCTGCATCCTACCCATTTCACATACCCAGCCACCCACCCTCACGGCCAGGGGAGCCCCTGGAGCCCGGTCCTAAGGAGACCAGGGCAGCCACAGCCTGAACGCTGAGGAGCATGAAGGAAGGTGTGGTGGCAGACGCGGCATGCAGCCCGGGGGCTCATGGCTCCGCCGATGACCCATCCAGCAGGAATAGGAAGGTCATCTTATTCAACAGCACATAACATCTGTTTTTAAATCGGGCAAGTTGCTTTTTGGGGTGCCCTCCATTCCCTGGGGTAGCACAGGACGCATACGCAGATCCACGGGGAGCCTTGCAGCGACTGGGGAGAAACGTTTCCTGTGGGGAATTGAACGGAGCCTCAGTCTTCTTAGGCGTGATGCTCTCTCACACTCACTCATGTTTGGGGAAGTAATAGAAGTATTTGCACTTGACAGAAGGCGGCTGTGGCCCGCCCTTCGAAGAATCACGAGCCCCCTGGGGCCGGCTCCCCAGAAGCACGAAGTCATGAAGGCCATGATGATTTGACTTGCTCTGGGTCTCTCTTCAGGCCTCAGGACGAAGTCATAGGACAAGAGGACTTCATCTAGTCACGTAGACCGAAGAGGTCGAGATCAGACACAAAGTTTGGTGTCTTATGCTTTCAATCTCTGTGAAAAATGTACCCACATACAACAGGTTCGGTCGGTGACAGTAACCAGAGAGGCGGCGTTAAACATGCTCAGGCCCCTGGGACCCAGGGATCATCACCGGCCAGCCAGGAGAGGCCTGGCCCCAGCTACGCCCAGACTCCAAGCCCCAGCCTCGGAGCATCTCCAGGCACCATCCAGGGGGAAAAGCAAGGGGTTCCAGGGCTGGCGGGCCCTTCTGATCCTCAGGCTCTTTCTCATTTAATTCTCGGTGTTTACAGCCCAGTAAATGTAACTGCTTCCGTAAGTTATCGTTTCTCTTCCCCGAGACAACTGTTCATTTACAAAGGTCAGCCGTCTGCCGAGCCGTCAGCGCATTTCACGAGCGAAGGTCAGCATCTTGCAGTCTGTGTGGGATGGGCCATCCTCCTGCCCCATCTGGGCCTTGACGGCTCCTGCCAGTGCTCCTGTGGCTCCCGGGGAGTGGTCCATGGCCCGGTGATTCATCAGGAATGTGGATCCAGGGGAGTGTGAGGGCAGGCAGGGGACAGGAGCCTCTCTGAGAAGGGAGTAGGACTGGGGCAAGGGACAGCTGGGTGTGGAGGAAAGGCAGGTGCCCCGGGCATGGGGGCGGAGCACTCTTAAAGAGCAAAAGTAACCAGAATGGAGGAAGGGGTAGCTCGGCCCACTTGAAGAAAATAACGGTGCCTCAGCATCCAGAGACGTCCCCCGGCCCTTGGCCCTCTCAGCAGATGCCTGGCCCACCTCAGAACCTCAGTCATGTCGTTCCCATTCTGTAGATAACCCGTAAGTTCTTCTCCAACAGGTGTGGGGCCTTCCCCTTGAGGGAAGCTGCGGTTCTTTCAGCCAGTGTTTACTGAGCACCTGGGCTCTAGGTGTTCTAGGCATGGCATTGCAATGGTGAGCAGGCAGACCTATTCCAGCCCTCAGGGATGCATAGACTAGAGGAGACAGGCAGCACACGGGCACACATATGATATGAACTCCCAGGGAGAGATGCAGGAAGCTCTGAGAGCTGGGATAGGGAGGTTTGGTGGTCCTGGCCCGAGCACACCCACGCAGAGGTCCTCGCCTGGGGACGCCGACACATCCATCAGAGATGTCCCAAGCCAAGCCCAGATCTGTGTTCCTGTGTGTGTTTAGAGCAAATATGAGTGACAACTGGAAGTTCCAGCTGGTTTAGCCAGAAATACAAGAGACTGCAGTGACCCGTGTTTAATGTTGTGTGGAGAGGCAGGGGCAGCAGGTGGAAGCACAGGTCATGTGTTATGAATCCAGGTGTCCAAGGATAAGTCATTCAGGAGAACATCAGTGTTATTGAATGAAAAAACAAAATTTCCACACCAATGGAAGACTTAATTACTTGACTACTTGAAGTAAAATTGCCCTTAAAATGTTTTCTGGTTTTTTTTTTTTTTAAGATTTTATTTATTTATTTGACACACAGAGAAAGATCACAAGTAGGCAGAAAGGCAGGTACAGAGAGGGAGGGAAGCAGGCTCCCCGCTGAGCAGAGAGCCCGATGAGGGGCTCGATCCCAGGACTCTGAGATCATGACCTGAGCTGAAGGCAGAGGCTTAACCCACTGAGCCACCCAGGTGCCCTGTTTTCTGTTTTCTGAGGAGTGGTCACTATTGTCAGTTTGTTGTTGAGAGGGACTGTGTGTGGACACAGCTTCTCTGGTCCCATCTTGTGTCTGGGTTCTGAGGTTGTGCGGTGGGAGCTGAGGACACTGTGAGAAGGAGTTCCTCTGCCGGAGTCCGGCCATGCTCATGTGTTGTGTCGTGTCTCTAGGCAGGTGGGTAGGCCGGGAACTGTGGGCCTCGGCAGACGTGGTGTTGAAGGGAGCCCAGGCAGTATGCCTGTGTAGACATGACGTCGAAAGGCTGGGATTCATGAAGTACTTAATGTGCTACTTGGATCACTTGAGAGGACTTTTTTTTGAGAGGAAGAGTGGCCATAATTTAAAATTCAACAGAAATGTTTTTAAAGTGACTATTTCTAGTTGATTTAAAAACCTGTCTTTATGTACATTCAGTTTTGATTGTAAAATGCTGGGACACACTTGTTTTCATGCACACCTAGAAGGTTTAGAATTGCTGGTTCAGGGGAATGACAAAGTGAAGGCCTGAGGGGTGTGGGCGCTGGACTCGGACACCGGTGTTCACGGAGGTCCTGTGGCTCGGCCCTGGCCCCGCGCAGGTATGGGTCTCAGTGGCTCGAAGCAAGTGCCCGTGACAGCTTTTCCCAGGTCCCGCTCTGCCACGTGTCTGCCCTGTGGTGCCCCCCGCCCACATAGTGTCATGTCGTGACTAGGACAGGATTCAGAATGTTTTTCAATTCTGTGTCTTTCTGTATTATTTTCAGAGGTTAAAGTGCCGTGTTTTATGTCAAAATTAAACACATCCCCTGGGTTCCTTATCTGTCCCTTTGCTTAGGGGAGGATGAGGCATGCTTTATGAAGTGGGGACAGCTCCCTGCCGGCCTGCTTAGTGCCATACAGGCTGCCATCTAGTGGCAGCTCTGGGGACTGCAACAGCTCCTTGCTGCAGGGTTGCCTTCATAGGGCCCCTCATCCTGTCACACGTATCCTCTGTCATTCAGAAATGGACTGAAGGCACTTACCCTAATGTATGCACAAGAGATTGGAAACAACAGTTAGGCAGAGAGTGGCTATAACACTCGAGAGTTTCATCCGCAACCCCCCCAACAGGTCTCTACTTAAAAACACATTTGAGACGTTCCCATTCTGAGTTCATTATGTATTTCTGAGCAAAGGCTTTTTTAAAAACTAGTTTTAAACTTTTTTTGAAAACTAAAGAGCTAGCTATGGTTTTAGGGGTTTTTTTCTTCCTTATGTTTTGCAAATTACAAAAGTAATATTTATGTTGATGGTATCAAGGGGAACAGTGCAGAGCACAGCAGGTGTTAAAGGACACCCCCCCCCCCCCGAACCAGTGTTTTTTGGATTGATCTGTATTCTTCCTCATCGTTATCTCAAGAAAAACTAAAAAACATGGAGTCCTTCTTGTACGGGTACAGCTATCTCCGTAGGTGGATCTCTGGACTTTCATTTATATACAGAATATTTATCTGCTGCTGACAAGCATTTGGAAAAGATTCTATGTAACCTGTAGAGGCAAAAAGCAGCCAGCTTCTCAGCAGCGACTTGAGAGTCTGACGCTGGCTCTTCATGTTCGACCAGTAATTAAATTACCTTCCTTCCTTCCATCTCATGAGTACGTGTTCCATAGACGTACTGCTTCTAGGGAGTGAGGGACTCGGGCCCAGGAGACTTAATACACTGATTCTCCTGCAAACCAGTTGCTATCTAGTCCGCTTTTCCTCAGTGATTTGAAGTTTTCAGGAATATTTTTCTTCCCGAGTGGAGAGAAGAACCACACTTGAAATGCTGACAGCATCACAATGAGAACACTAGCCCGGGGCTCTTTGGGGGTCTGCCAGGGGCAGGGAGCTAGAACCTTCTTGGCCAAAGGCCACCTCAGACCCACAGAACATCTGCTCAGGCTGATGTGGCACACACATCTGGAAAGAAGGATAATTTGGGGTGTGGTTTTCACACCCACAAAATACATATGCCAACAAATGGCAGGAGGCATGGCACACAGTTGGAGAGCCAGCTGTCTTTAATGGGCTGCGACCAGCCCACATCAAGGAGTGGAGAAGGACACATGGGCTGAGATTGCCTGGGAAGCTCTTGTGAGACGCACAGGCTGGCACAGGCTCTCCGAGGACAACCAGTGTGGCCTAGTGGCAAGGAGAGTCCTCTGGGCGGGGCAGGACTAGCATCCAAAGCCCCCTCATGAATGGCTTATTTAACAGACAGGGAGGGAGGCCAGTCTGCCCTTGGATCCATCCCACGAACCTGATCCATCCCACTTCGCTCTCATTTCCTCTCCTACTCGGAGGACAGTAAGAAGACCAATAAAATGAAAACAGGGAGTTCTTGCTGAAGACCCAAGTTGGGGAGACCACATGGGGTGGCTTCGGGAATGAGACCCCAGGGCTGAACTTGGATCTTATGAGCAGGAGACACTTGAGCTTGGCTAAGCTCGGAGCTGGTTTTGGAAATTACCTTCTTTTGGATTAATCGAGTATTCTTTGGGATTCCATTTGAGCCTCCTGGTGGGCTGACTCGGTCTTACACTTTGCCATCTTATTTTCCTATTTGCTTCAGATGTCCTGCCCTGGAAGAGAAAGGTGAAGGTGTGACGGGTTTGGAGGAGAGAAGTTAGCTGTTAGTGAGCCTTGTGGGGGATGTGGTAGGGGTGGTGAGGCCTTGAGCATCCAGCCCATGTGGGCCCAGGGTGGGCACCAGACAGGGAGTGTCGGTCTTCACAGAAGATCACTGCCTGTCCGGTGTCCCGACCAGTGCTTCGTCCCTACACCCTCATGCTCTCCCGAGCCCAGCTTCCTTGTGGGCTCTTTGCGTGTCCGTGAGCCTCCGACGCAGCTCCATCGGGGTTCCTCGACCTGTGTCTGGAATATCTGTGGCTGAATGTGCTAGGGCAGCAGCAGCGCCTGTGGCCGCCCGCTAGGTCTACTGAGGCAGAACTGTGGTCTGTATTCGGCTCCCTGGAGGTCAGAGTTAAGAACATCTGAGCTATAGGAAGGGCAATCAGAGACATGCTAGGAAAGGCCTGAGTAGCTTTCAGCTTCCCCCAGAGGTTTGGAGACAGTAGGCAGAGGTTTCCTCACCCTCTGTGACCTTCCCGATGGGCTTATGGAAAGGAGCCCTCAATGTGCAGAAAAAAGAAGAAGTTGGCCTTTGTAGGATGCTCAGCAAAGAAAGATGAAGCCCCAGTGCCGGCCACAGCCCGTTGACCCCCAGGCTCCTCCAAGACGCATGGCGTCCCTTAGGGGCGATGCCAGGGCTCCGTGGGCTGCCCTGGGTCCCCCTGAGAGTCCTGCCCGAAGAAGGGACAGACAGCCTCACGAATAGCCAGATTCTGGGTTCTCCCTTTTCACCTGGCAGGTTTTCCTGTGCCGCCACCCCCCTGGCCCCGCCGCCAGCTCCCCGCATCTGGGCATCAGTCCCAAGGTGGTTCAACCAGAATCTTCACTTTGGCTCCATTATTCATGAGAAGGAGGAAGAATTGTAATGGCTCCACTGCTTCTTCCTGCTTTCCAGACCTGGGCAGCGAGAGGCCTGGTCCCACTCTCTACTGTGACCATAGCGATGGGGGGCTGGGGGGTGGCGGGAAGCAGGCTGGAAGCTTGTCCTCATCCCCCGCATGGGCACCAACACGCAGCACTGTGGGAAGCTCTGCAGGAGCCCTGTGCAGATGGGGTTCATTCACAAGTCCCTGATGAGGAGCTTCCTGTGGTCAGTTTACTCATGCCGTTCAGACGTCGTGTTCCCGTGGAAGTTACAACGTGGAAAAACCACCCAGTAAAGTTCACGCTGGGCCCCATGAGCTGTCCGTGAGCCCCCACTGTGCCTGGAACAGCCTGGCTCTAGTAGATCCACAGGTTTCATTGGCAAAGCAGTTTTTAAATCACAAAGGAAGCTAATGTCGTGTGACCGTCTTACCCTCTAAACCCATATTATCCATTTAATGTGCTTAAGTATTTCGTATTTGTCCATTTTCCTCCACAGGTTGAAGAGAGACCAGAGAAAGAGTTCACCGAGAAGGTAAGGAATTTCTGGAAGCCTTGACATTGTGCTGTTGATAAACCACGAGGGCCCCCACGTGCGTGGATGAAACTGACAAGAGAATGCATTGGTTAATCTTGAATGAAGAGACTGGCCCGAGGGAACAGGACATGTGTGCCACACCATTTCCTTCAGGGGGTCACCCCAGAGTCACTTCCAGCATGGGTGTCACACCCTGCAAAGAGCAGAGGTTCCCCGTGGGCCAGGCATGGGCATGAGGTGGACCCCGACTGATTCTCAGGCATCCATGAGGCCCCTCAAAGGGACCCTCTCTTGATTGCTTTCCAATAAGCCCCTAGGGAATCTGACAACATCGCAGTACACTTTCAGGGAACTCTGGTTTTGTCTGAAATAACATTTGGTTCTTGTGGCGTCCCAGGGCTCGCGTGGCCTGCCCGGCCTGTCTGCAGCCACCCTGGCCTCCCTCGGCGGGACCTCCTCTCGGAGGGGAAGTGGGGACACCTCCATCTCTGTGGACACCGAGGCCTCCATTAGGGAAATCAAGGTAAGGCTGCCAACCTGCCTGTGACCTAGAGGACCTCTGAGGAAAATTAGTCTTCGAGCACAAATCTGTAAGGTTCTGGATCTTTCTTCTGGGACCAGTCTTCCTTACATCCCATAAACACTTGTTCTAGTCCCACAAACACCAGCTCAGATGGCGTCTCCCACGGGAAGCCACCCCACCCGCGCCCCACACTCCCTCCAACCCGGCTGGGCAGACCCGTGCCCTCTGCGCTCCCCAGGCTATCTAGCACACCTTGCTGAGGCCTTCGCCCCGCAGCCCTATGGTGCTCAGCCAACTTCCGTACACCAGGCAGGCACAGACAGGTGGCTTCCATTTTTTTTGGAATGGTCTCCATTTTTTTTGGACACCAGATTACTCACTGCTCCCAAAAACACCACCTTGCCCTTTGAATGTCCCCTCCCCTGCCTAGAATATGGTCTTTCTTCCCATCCGTGGTATGCATAATCTGCCTTGAATAGATCATTGTTGTGTTCCAGTGATTTTTTTTTTCCTCCTGCTACTGGAGTGTAAGCACTCTTCTGTGCTCCAAACTCACCACTCGATGGGGTGGGGGGCCATTCTGAGTGTCTAAGAGACAAAAACAGTCCTAGGAACCTCAGGCAACGGGAACTTAGGTCCCCTGGAGCGCAGAACCAAGGCCCAAGGGGGAAGCGTCAAGGACTAGAATTGGCTTTGTTGATGGAAGAACTTTCTAATAATTAAAACTGGTGCAAAGGTGCCCATAGTATCTGAAAGCCAGATGGCCACCTGCCAGGGAGGTCAGAGAAGGGACGCAGCAGCAGCCAGGGCAGGGTCCGGTCTCCCCGGAAGTGTCTTCAAAGTCTTGTGCTTTGTAAGAACAGTTTTTGTGGGCCGCTCTTCCTAAAACATCCATGCGCCCTCCCTGGGCCTCCAACGAAGCTCTTCACTACGTCCAAGAGCAGTTGGCTGCGAGCAGCCCTGATTCGTCTCTGCTCCTGGCCTGGAGAGCACCGTCCATCCGCTCGGCGAGTGTGTGCTGAGAGTGTAGCTCAGGCCAGACTCCAGGCCCCAGGCATGTGGAGCCAAGTTGCGGAGCTCTGTACACGCAGGGACGGAGCCCGGCTGAGTCCCATCTTCAGTATTTCACTCTGTCTAGCACCAGGCAGCAACCCAGAGAGCCTGAGCGAGCTATGAAATAGGAATAAAAGAACCCATTCCATTTGGGGGAACCTCTTTTGCCTATTTTATAAAATTGTGCAAAAATGCAAGGACACAGACCTACATTTTGTAAAATTTTATGGAAATATCATATGAGATAGGCCTCAATTTTAAGCATTTGTGATTTTGAAATTCATTTTATTTTCCTTCAACACTTGAAAAAAAAAGAAAAAAGAAAATCACTGCCCAGACTCCCCAGATGAGGGCAACGACCCAAAAGCAAAAAAGATTTAGAGGATGGCTTCTCTTTTTTTGCATTCGTGATCACTTTTCTCCCCCCGATATCATTAGCCTCTTTTGCCAATTCCTAGGAACTGAATGAGTTAAAGGACCAGATTCAGGACGTAGAAGGCAAATACATGCAGGGCTTGAAAGAGATGAAGGTACCAGTTTACACAAGTGTGGGCTGATGGCGTTAACCCAGCTTAACTTCAGAAAACCCTGAAGAAGGCACGCAGACAGCATGCTCTCCCTCAGGAGCCTCCAGGCTGCAGAACTCCAGGGGGCAGGGGCACGGGCGGGGCCTCATGGCCTGAGCAGCCTCCCTGACGCAGCTTTTAAACGGAGCCCTGAGCCCGGTGGCCCTTAGGAGGATGACTTACTAACACACTTCCTGATGCATGTTTTGGACTCACCTTCTTTCCCCGGTCCACACCCAGCTTCTTCTCACTTCCCACAAGAGTGTACCGTGCAAGACTTTCGGGGTTTTCTTTCTTGTTCCCCCTAGTTCCCTACAAACGATGTTTCACTTAATTTTCATCTCTAAGGGCTGGACGGCCACCAGGAAGCCAGTCCTTATTGCCGTGTTTCTGAGACACCCAGAGTACTTGCTTGCATGTTGTAGAGTTTCGCTAGCTGAAGCAGCGTTCCAGCGTGTACCCTCCTGGATTTATTTGAGCAAGAACGCATGACAGTAAGAATGTGTTGTCATGGCCTCGTGCCAGCCAGGAAATGTAGTGGCCGTATTCCTCGGTGGTGAGGTGGGTCGTTGAAGACTGTGTTCTCTGTAGATCTCGTGCTAGATGGTAAGCCTATGACTTCCTCTTCATCCCCCCAGAGAGGACCCTCCAGAATAGTCTGACTTTTCTATCACAGGAACACCAACCAGAGGCTACGCTGGTTTTAAAATGAATCAATCCCTGGCATGCTTGTCACCTCTCCTTGAAGAGAGGGGGATGTTACAGTTGACTCTGAATGCGCGGTGAGAAGGGGGTCCCACTGGGAACCGCCACCCTGGTTCACGAGCATAGGCGAGCACAGCCCGGGGCTCCATGAGGCCTCCTCAGGGGCCTGACCACGCAGTGCCCATCTCTCTTTCACTTTGGGTAGTTCACCCACCCTAGGGATTCACCCTCCCTGTCCTGCGGTCACCTTCCCAGGATCTGTGCTTGGGGACAGACACACTCCCCCGTTGCCTGGCCAACGAGGGTGTGAGCTGTGGGAGAGCTGTGTTTCCTCTGTAGGTCTCTCTCACTATGGCTGTCCTTTCAGAGGAATGCCCTCCATCCTTCCAGGACTGACCCAGTGAGACATGTGTAGCTTGTTGAGTCGTCCGTAGGTGGAAACAAAATTCCATGTAATCCTTTCCCGGTTCCCAAGCCCAGCCAGGGCAGCCGGCAGCTGGGGACAGGTGTTTTCTCACCCGACACCCACTGGCTCTTTCCGGCATCCTGGTCACATTTCCTGAGGGACAACTTCAGAAACCAGAACGGCCCAAGCCGTTTTGACGGGCGCCCCTGAGTCACGGATTCAGGTCCCAGGGTTAGGCCCAGAGCCTCCCTGTCACATGTCTCCCTTGCACTGATGGCCGTGGAAGCCATCTTCCTCCAGTCACAACTAAGAACTAACTTTCTGAGTTAATGACTAATACTCTTGAGTGGTTAATAACCAATTTGACTGCATTGAAAGGGGGGAATGTCTGTGCATTTGAAATTGTCATGTGTGTCTTATCCGGATCCATTTGCCCTAAGAAATAAAGTCTAAAACAAGGGCAGGGTTTTCTTGGGTTTTGGGGTTTGTTTTTTTTCCCTTTTCGAAGACTGCTGAACTAATCTTTGTTTTTGTTCTCTTACACAATTTCAAAAACACGACATGGTTTCTGCAGGACTCACTAGCAGAAGTGGAAGAGAAGTATAAGAAGGCTATGGTTTCCAACGCTCAGCTGGACAATGAAAAGACAAACTTCCTGTACCAGGTTGATACCCTAAAGGACATGTTGCTAGAGCTTGAAGAGCAGCTGGCTGAGTCCAGACGGCAGTATGATGAGAAAAACAAAGTAAGCATCAGTGTGAAAGAGGACAGTGGAGTGTGTGTGTGTGTGTGTGTGTGTGTGTGCTATACAGCGTGTCTGGGGTTTTGTGTGTGTGTGTATGTGTGGTATACAGTGCGTCTGCTGTGTGTGTGTGTGTGTGTGTGTGTGGTATATGGCGCATTTGGGGGGTATGGGTGTGTGTATGTGGTATACAGTGCATCTGACGTGTGTGCATGTGTGTGTGCAATATATGGCATGTCTAGAGGGGTGTGTATGTGTATGTATGTATATGGTATACAATGTGTCTAAGGGGCGTGGGTGTGGGTGTGGGTATGTGTGTTATATGGTGTGTCTGGGGTGTGTGTTTATGTATGGGTGTGTGTGTGTGTGTGGTATACAGTGCATCTGGGGAGTGTGTATGTGTGTAGATGTCGTCATTTTTTTAAAATGACCGTTCTCCACTTGTCCAGGAGCCCCAACATCTGTGAATAAGAATGCCATGCTCTTTACTAAGGGCTTTGAAATATTAATATGCACAATTTCGCTCTGTAAACTAGAGACAATTTTATAGGGAAAACATCGTGTGTTTTGCACATAAGATAAAGTCATGACCAGGAAAAAACAAGCCTGTAGAGAACCCACATGTTTGGATAGACATAACTGGGTACTCCAGGATTCTCCTGTTGGGGTGGCTGGCTCAGAAGAGTCTACAGCTTTTGACCTTGGAGTCATACATTTGAGCCCCACGTTGGGTGTAGAGATGACTTAATAATAAGATCTTAAAAAAAAAAAGATGTTCTTGTTAATAAATACACATTTCTTGGATTTTTGTTATCTCTTAACACCACCAAGAAATAGCCAGTTGCAAATATATTCATTTATTTTATTCCATTTAAAAGTTACATAACTTCATTAAGCTAAATTAATTTATGATAGCAGTGAGAAGTCTGAGCCTGCATTGAAATCAATGACAGAAGACTAATTAGATGTTCTCTGTAGGATATAAAGCAAGAAATACTTGTTTTTCATAGTTTAAAGAGTTAGTTGGTCTATCAAACCCTAGAATATTGTCCAGTTTTCCAGAGTTGTTGAGATAAACAGAAAATTTAATTTGTGAGAGTCACTGTCTTTTTTTCTTTTTAAACTGGCTTTATCCCCCAGATCCCAAGGGTTAAAAACCAAAGTGCCATTAACAACTCAAAGGTCTCCTTCTTTGACTGCTATAGAATTTAGAAGCTCAAGAAGAATTTTGTTGATGAAGTTCCTGAGAGCCAAACTCTGAAACAAAGGAGAAGCTTCCCATGAGACCTGATGATGACAGATTATAGGATTATAGGAGCAGAGCGCACACTGTGGACCCCACTTGTGGGCAGTATATGCTAATGCTTCCTAAATATTCCTGGGATGTCATCAGCCAGGCATCAGGAAACAGACCGAGAACCCTCAAATCTAATTCCAGAGAATTTGGATGATCCTGGAATGTTGTCCCAAGCTGGAGAACAGGGACCAAGCAGAGCCCAATAGGCAGGTCCTTGTTGCACCCTCAGACTTCAGAAAGTGGGTGAGCAGGTGAGGCCAGGGTGAAAAGCGCAGGGCACATCTCTCCCAGAATAACCTCCTTACTGACCTGGGAGGGGGATTCCCCGCTGTCCTAAACCTGGGTACCAGCCCATCCTCAGGGATGGTGCAGGTTCGGAGCCGAGCCAGAGACCAGAAGAGCGTATTGCCATGTCAGGGGCGAAGGGGGAGGGTCGGACTAGGGGAGCGGCTTTTGGCCCTGGAGTGGGGGCCCTGGAGTACAGGGTTGGCCATCCGCTTAATAAGCTTGCCAAAGTAGACCGTGTTTACCCCCCTTTTTATGCTAAAGAGTATTCCTAATCAGATTTCAAAATCAGAGCGAGTTCCATCCTAAGTCCTTCATGCAGCTGCTTCCTCCAGGTCCCCCGCACAGAGAACCTCCATAGAAAGGGGCCCCCTGGGCCCCTGTTGGCCTGAAAAGAGTCAGGGAGCACCTGTCTGATGCACCAGGTCAGCAGGCAAAGTTTACAGGAAATCAGAAAGTCCAGAGAAGCGGGCTTGTGTTGCTAAAGAGGCCTTGAAAATTGTGATGACTGGTGATAGGTAGTTGTTCCAAGGTCAGTGTAAGTCATGGGAACGTGAACTTGAAAGGCAGAGAGTGTGGTGCGGTCACTGTGTCTGTGCTCTTTCCTGCCCGTGTAGGAGTTTGAGAGGGAGAAGCACGCCCACAGCATCCTGCAGTTCCAGTTTGCCGAAGTGAAGGAGGCCTTGAAGCAGCGGGAAGAATTGTTGGAGGTGGGTAGCGCTCCCTCGTTCGCTTTTCCTCCTGCGTCTTAGGAGTATTTGGGGGTTCGTTATGGAACTTAGCCATGTTCTTGAAAATGGAGAGTTTAGGCAAATGCTCCATGCCTTACTTAAAGAAAATAGTTCCTTTCATTGGTGAAGAGTTTCATTCCTTGGGGGCTTTGTGTTTGTATCGGGAGGCGTGGAGGATGGAATGATGGCCCCTGAGATGTCCACGTCCCAATCCCCAGGACCTGTGGCTGGGGCACCTCACATGCCAGAAGGGACGTTGTAGGCATGGTGGAGTTAATGGCCTTGTGATGGGGAAGTGACCCTAGGTTATTGGGGGCCCACTCTCATCACCGGATCCTTATGCAAGGAGGCAAGAGAGGCAGCAAGAGATAGGGGGAGAGGGACTCAAGGCTGGTCCCATGTGAGGAAGGGGTCATGAACCAAAGAATGTGGTGGGTTCTGCCCTAGAGCCCCCAAAAGAGAACCCAGACCTGCCTGCATCTTTATTCTGGTGCATCAGACTCAGTTTGGGCTTCTGAGTTCCAGAACTCTAAGAGAATGAATTCATGTTTTCTTTAAGCTGCTGAATTAATGGTACTTTGTGACCTTAGCAATAGGAAAATGATACAAGATTGGTTCTGACTTTTTCACTTGTTAACTTGAACGAGTTAGTGCCTGTAAGTAAGGATGTCCCCCAGGCAGGGTCTCTGCCCACTCCTCTGGCCACTGGGGACCAAGCTGAGGAAGCAGTTCTGGCGTGCAGAGAGGGATGTGGGCTGATGCAGGAAATGGGGCTGGTACATCCTTGGCACGGGTCTGTGGGCTCATGAGCAGTTACAGCTCTTGGATTATCAAGCCTTGCGCTTCGGTCTTCCTGCTTAACCCCCTCTCTGCTTTCTTTCTATCTGTTCCTATTCCTCAGGAAATCCGACAGCTACAGCAGAAGCAGGCGAGTTATATCAGGGAGATTTCTGATCTTCAGGAAACAATAGAGTGGAAAGACAAGAAGATAGGGGTAGGCCTCCCAAGTCTGTGGGAGGGCCACAGGGGCAGTCTGCATGCAGGTGCAGAAATGCGTGTGTGAGCGTGCATGTGCCCTCGTGTGACACAGGACTAGTGACACAGAGAACGCACTCGCTTACTCAAGCCCACAGTAACTCTGACCTTGAAGTGGGCGTCCGACATGGGGTGGGCAGGCATCTTGTTGAGGCTAACTGGGCTTTCTGCCTGTGCCAAGCGGGCCAGCAGCACCCCGAGATGCAAGGAGCGGGGAAGGCACCGCGGGGCAGGTGGGACATGGGGAAGCTCAGGCCCCTCAGATTCTCTGTGTGGTGGGGCCTGTGCCTTTCTTAAAGGCATCAGAGGAAGCTGCAAGGTGGCAGGTGCTATCCCCACATGTTCCCTCCTGGATGTGTCCCCCTGGAGGCCCCAGTTCCCTCTTCTTCAAAAAGAAAAGCCACTGCAACCCACCTGCCTTTAGGAGTGATAAGTAGGAAGACAGCAGCCCACTTAGAGGGCCGGCCATGCTTCCTGATGACAAAGGACTTTCAAAACCCCGCAGCCCACCCTGCCCCACTCTGATGCAGATCTCTGGAGCACAGCGTCAGTGCACAGGCCACGTGAGGCCGTGCTGGTTTTCCCCCTATGTCCTCACCCATGCTCGTTTAGGACTGCTGAGCGTGCACACGTGTGTGCGCTTTAAGATCACTTGACGTTTGTGACAACAAACACCAAGAATTGATGTAGAAAGATAGCCCAAGTCGTCACCTGGGGTTTCTTACGCATTTCTTCTTATTCCTCATTTGTCTCTCATCCGAGTGGGTGCATGGCTTGTGTTCATTCTCTCACTGAGCTGGAAAGCTGTGCACAGGCAGTGCAAAGGCAGTGCTCCCTTAAAGGCATCTCTTAATGCCTTTAAGGGAGCAGGAGGCAACGTTCCTTGGCTGCCATAAATTTGTGAGAAGCTCAGTACTCGCATTTTGTCTGTCTCCTGAACGTATTCTACACAATGCTTTAACTCTGGTGGTTTTCCATGTAGTGGAATCCTTGTTCTTGCTTTAGTCACCTTCTCACCCATGTGAATCTTCTCTCTCTCTCTCCGCTCACACTCAGGCTTTAGAGAGGCAGAAAGAGTTCTTTGATTCCATAAGGAGTGACCGAGATGATCTTAGAGAAGAAGTAGTCATGCTGAAAGAGGAGTTAAAGGTATGAAGCCAAAGTAGAGTTAAAAAAAAAAAAAAATCCAGGTTCTCAAGAATGACTCTACGTATGTACTGGCGTTAATTAATGGCGTGTCATTGATTTGAGTTCTGGTTAATCAATTCAAATCTTCGGTTAACTGACACTGAAGAGACCCGTAAAATGAATGTGGGTTCATTCGGGTCTGCCCGTTCCTTTAGATGTTGACAAGCATATGTGATCTCAAAAGCACCTCTGACCTCCAAGAATTCTTTTATACTGCATACATTTTTTTTCTCATACCCTTTGATAAATTCTCCTGGACATCACGCCAAATTAGAGAATGTTTGTGTTTCTTTATATTAAAAGTTCAAATTTAAGGACTTTTCCAGCTGGTTGGTGGCGTGGGTGAGGCTCACACTAATTAGACTTTGAGACCCTGTGGGCTGAGGAAAATTCCATGTCTTGTTTGTGCCGTGTCTGGGGGTCTTCAGCTGCTGGCTAGACACTGAGTGAAGGAAAACAGGCTCTGGGTGGGTTATCAACATCATAGGAGACCGTGTCAAGAAGAGGGTATAGCCATGGCAAATTCAAGATCATCAGTGGAGACATATCAGTGTCAGCTGCTTATGGTCAGGGGTCAAGGCCAGAGCAGTCAACTGGAGGGAACAGGTTCCTATCACTGCTCCTCCCTGGACTGTGAGCCTGGAACTGGGGCCCCCGCTGAGCTCAAGGAGAGAGCCATGGGCGTGAGGGTAGCAAGTGAGTATAATTGTTTTTAGAGTGTTTCACAGTGTCGTAAGCATGAATTATATTTCCCTCAAAGACACCAAACATTCTAGCCAATTCTTTATTCCGTCTTTAACATAAGTTGTGTTTATTCCTTTCGGAACACGCACATATCTCTTTATCTCTCTCTTTTTCAAAAATGCAACCAGGGTGTTAAAAGGAGGTCACTTTACAGGGATTTGCCCACTGCTCTACCATGTGGCAGCCCGTAGGTCCCTACCTCCAGTTACAAAGGATGCCTGGTAACAGCATCTTGTCACCAGCGCAATAAGACATGGACCAGAGCATCAAGACATGGACCAGAACGTGCAGGAAAGAAGTCACCCTTGTAGGAAGACATCCCAGCTTTGTGTGTGTCGATAGGATATTTATGATTGTGGTGCCTACCCCTTCTCTGATTCTGTTTCCTTGACTTCAAGAAAAATAATTTCTTTCTCATTATTATTAATAAAATAAAGTTTAACCTAGTATGAGTCCGTGAGTATTACAACAAGTTCATTTTTGTTCCCAGAAACATGGAATAGTCCTAAATTCAGAGCCTGCCACCAATGGAGAGACTTCAGACACTCTAAATAACGTCGGACACCAAGTTCCTTCCAAGCTAACGAAAGAAGAGTTAAACGCCCTCAAGACGGCGGGGGATGGGACACTAGGTAAGTGCCCACCTTCCTTTGGGTCTTTTCATCCTCCAGTCCGCATCAATTCACCCTCCATGCATTGTCAGAATTGACATAATCATCACTGATCAATTAACACTCACACAGCATGCCATGTGTCCTGCCACTTCCTGGGAACGCCCTTGCCACACGGTGTGACCACCCACGTGTGTTGTCTGGTGTGCCTCTCTGTGCAGTGCTCACCACCAATGGCTGAAGAATACGTTTCTCTTGCTTCTCAAAGCCACCAAGTGAAACCGCAAATGCAAGGAGTGTCATCTCGGGAATTCAGGGACAGTTCTGATGCTACTCGTTGGTTTTCCTCAGCCACGTGCCAAGATGGCTTCCAAACTTGCTCCGTTACAGACTTCTCCACAGATCAGAGTAGCAGAGGCTATAAAATGAGATAGTTAGCCCTGGTTACAAGCCGACTCTGCACATCCCAACACCGTTACGTATTTTGAGGGTGCGAGGTGCCTGTGGACGGCACGTGGGGGGTTGTGATGGAGTACGTCTTGGGTACCATTCTCAAGCTAGCACTCAGTGGCCCTGGGTAGGGGGCAAGGTGGACAGGCAGCCCCGGGCTGGGGAGCATGGGCAGGGTAGTGGGTGTCCTACCCACCAGAGTCTGAATGTGCCTTCCCCTCTGTCAGAGATGTTGTCCCCTTGTACGTCAGTTTTTGCTTCTGAAGCGTAGAAATTGGGGAATCCTGTAATTGTAAGAATACTTTATACAATTTGCAAATATCTGAAAAAATTCACTGATTAATATTGGGCATAGTGTTTGGCTTTTGGGTAAAATGAACCTTCTGAAACCAGGGTGCAGACTGAAGTTATAGCCGGTGGGTAAGTCTTGCCTGTCCCTTGCTACCCGCCACGTTCCTGCGCTCGACAGTGAGGCTGGAATCCACCCGGAGCCTATGTCTTTCATTTCCATTTAGAAGATTTCATCGTATTTTTTTTTTTTAATTTATGGAAATGTAGAAACCTCTAGGCCCCAGCTTCTCAGGACTTGCTTCCTAGGGAGATGTCCCTCGTTATCTCGATGACTCCTAAAGGGACACAACACTTTTGATTGCATGAAAGTTGCTGAAGGAAGATAAATTGAGTGGTTTCCTACGTATAAGCTGTGTGAGCAGCTAGGAATTTGATCACGTCACTCTTGTTCAAACATACGTTTTATAAATCTTCATGAACTATTGGGAAACCAACCCTTAAAGGACCAGAAATAGCACTTTCCTAAGTGGTCTCCAGATGTTTTTTGATCGCATATCCCTATCAATAAAGGATCGTGGGAACTTTCCAATAGGTATATTTTTAATTTGTACATACACATACTATTTCATCAATCTGAAGTGTGTGTTATAAAACATACTCCCTGACAGACATCTTTAAAGGGTGAGGAAAGCTAACTAGGAGCCCTCCTACTTCTCCCACTTTCTCCGGGAGACCACAGTGTAATAATTTTATCCCGCTTCGACTTTTAGTGACATGACATCTGATATGCTGGGGGTTGGTTGGTTTGGAGAATCTAAGATACAAGTGTTCATTCCAAAGTTGTAACGTTTTTAATTTGTACTTCTTTTAGTTGGTGAATAGCTTATTATTGATGAGGTGGCCACCATGCTCCTGAGCACTCGCCACCTGCCAGACCTCCCCTGCTACCCTTACACCCTCACCCCTCCTCCCCCCCACCCCTCACCCCCCTACCCTCCGCCCCTGTGGGGGTGGGGCAGAGGTGTTTAAGGCATGTCAAGGGCATCAGGCTGCTTTCTCAGGAACACCATGCTTAATTAGATGGCGGGGCTGAGGGTGGATTTCTTTTCACCTCACATGAGCTGTTGAGGCTGAGTTTCCTAAGGGGGGTTGAATCTTTCTTTCAAAACTTGCTTGAAGGTGGTTTTAGGCCTATGTGAAGCGCAGTGCAGTTTGACAGGCAGAAAGGTGGGAGGGGTCTGGATGTGCATCTGGAAACAGCTTTAGGTCATTCCAAAGCCCATTGCTTGGGATTGTTGGCTGCCTGATGCAGAGCTCTATTGGTTAACATTTAACTGCACCTTTGAAAATCAGGTCACACCAGAGGGCACCAGCTGCCACTCCCGCCTTTGAGACAGTGGCTGTGGCCTCCACGGATGGAACATTTGCTAACGGGATGAGTGCTTTGCCGCACAGATTTGGCAGAGGCTTCTGTCTCATGTGATTCTTTGAGGCCGTGCTCTCCTTAGGAAGGGGGTCGGGTGGGTGAGAGAACATGTGTTTACGCTGTGATGTGTGCTCAGTGGTCACCACATCATGGGGTCCCTTCAATTTTCTCAATGGTCTTTTAGGAAGAGCCAGTGAAGTGGAGGTGCAAAGTGAAATTGTGGAGAATGTGGGGAAAAAAGAAATCTTGCAGAATACTGAGCGAGAGCGGCACAAGGAGGACCCAGCCCAGGAGTGTGTGGACACAGAGGTGTTCCGCCCTGGTGAAAATGCCGAGGACCAGAAGGCCTCTGAAGATGGTGCCCCCTCCCCGGGAGCATTAGCAGATGCTACGAATGAGGAGCAGGCTCAGAACCAGATTCTAGAGAATGCTTCCCTCCTCGAAAATACAGAGCAGGTTGAGTCTGATGAGGTCAGAAACACACCAGGCGATAGGACTAGGGCTTCCCTTGAGCAGTCCGAATGTTCTCATGTGTTAGATGGCGAAACCCCAGGTCCTGGGACTGGGCAGGACAGTTACAATGCCTTAGATATCAAAAACCACAGCAAAGAATCTGCAGAAAACCAGGAATACTTGAATGCCAACTTGGGAGAGGGGAGCACAAAGCTGTGTGCAGAATCCAATTGCCTGCAACCATCTGAAGCCGGAGGGCTGGGCAGCGCATACACGGGGCAGCAAGATGGGAGCCCCACAGAGGGTGTGGTGGAAGCAGGGCTAATGGGGCCTGGGGAGCAGGTGAGCACAGAAGCCTCTGGCCCTCCAACATCCAGCCATGACAACGTGAGTTTTGATGAACAGCGTGCCACAGAAGCCCCCACGGAGCTGGACGCAAGCACTGGGCGGGATCTAGACAAAGAGTTCTCTGAGCAGGAAGCCTCTGAGCCCCAGGAGTTCCCAGGTCAGAGCACAGCAGTAGATGGGGAGCATGACAAAAAGGAGGATGGGGAAAGAGTGTTGAGGGACGAGGAACCAACACAGACAGAATTGCAGAATGTTCCTTATTGTCCAGAGGCTGGAAGCGGTCCTCAGGGAGCAACAGGTCTGGCTGTGGCAGATGCAGAAAGTGAGCCCCTAGATAGGAAAGACACCGAGGAAGAAAGGAATGACCAACAGGGAGAGGCACTAGATTCATCACAGAGGAAGACAAAGAACAAGAAGAAGAAAAACAAGAAGAAAAAAACAACAGCACCTGTAGAAACCCTTAATGAGGTCGAGAAACAGTTAACATTTCAGGACTCAGATTTAAGTGAGGTGAAGGAAGATGAGCCCGTAGCTCTTACTGACAGAAAACCAGTCGTGGAAGCACCAGACGAGGTGACTGAAAGTCCAGAAGAGGAAAGCTTAGCAGGAAGCAGTGAAAACCCTGATTGTCCAGAAAATCCTAAAGTTGAGTTGGATGAAACACTTAACCAAGAAGACAATGATGTAAACACTAAGCAGGGGAAAGAGACAGCTGATGGCAACACATCAGCTTTGGGGGATGACACAACCCCTTCATCAGGCACAAGCGCCAGAGATAAGGAGCTAGAGGAAGCCATGATCAAAGACGGCACTAAGGATGATGGCAGGGGTCCTCCAGAACCAATGAGCGGAGGAGCATCCAGCAACACCCTGCTGGAGGGTGAGGGTCCCTTCAAGGACAGTGAAGATGCCCCTCAAACGGGAAGTACAGAGCAGCATGAGATGGCAGAGGGGCCCAGTCAGAGAGTCAAGAAGGTCGCAGAAAACGATGACTTGGTACCCAACATGGAGCTGGGTGCCTGCACTTCAGAAGGCAAGGATGAGCTGAGAGGCGAAAGCGAGAAGGGCAGAAGCAAGGAAGACTGTACCATGTCGTAAATGGGCAGAGGCCAAGGATTGCACAGGAAGCCCAGTGGTCAGGGGCTCGTCTGCTGCCCCCCTGGGTGAGGTTCCTAAAACATTCCACATGGAGATAGATGCACCGTAGGACAGTCAACCACCAAGCTATCCAACACATCGAGTTACAGACTGTTACTTGTAGCTGTATTCTTCCTCATTAAGGTTATCACCCCGATTAGAAAGAAAGATACATCTGTAATCAGTAGGAGTCCTGAGAGCATTCCTGCCGTGTCAGACCATGGTACACACTGCGCGTTTCTGCCTACAATCCAAATGAAGCTATTTAACGTTTCCTTGGGCTGATACTCTTGACCAAAGCCATCACCATCCAACTGAAATGACCAAATGTGGCATTCTGAGATTTGTGAGTACAGCTGATTTTTAATATGTCTTCATTTGAATCTATGTCCTTTTGTATTTGACTTTGATGTGTACGTTATAACCTATACGGTATTTTGTTTCAAAAGGAGATAAATGGCCAATAGTGTATAGGTCACTGCGTGATAAGATTTGCACCTTAGGACAGTAATTAATCATGTTAGGGATAAGAAATAAATATATCTTAAGGCACTGGGATATCTTACTTCCCTTTACCTCATATTAAGTATTTTATCTCAAACTGATACTTTTGATCTCATTGATAATACCTGAATTCATTTTGTGGATTTTAACTTCACTTCATGCTGATTATGTACCAAAGTCATTTTATACAGTCTTTTTTTTTTTTTTTTAATTTGTTTCTGGAAGAGACATACATTGAAATTGCACTTCCCAATGCAGATTTTGTGCAGGGGAGCATTTCTAAAATTTATTTTTTTAACCTTTAAATTACTTCTCTATTTGTCTTTGATTCAAGAGAAAAATATGAAAGGTACCATTCTTGCACAAACTGCTGATTCAACTATAACGGGATATTTTAAATAGTTGAATCACTTTTAGTATTTTGGTATAAATATTTTCATTTGTTGTATCTCAATATATTATTGGAAAATTCTTGATTTGATCTTCCTGAAGGAAGTATATATTTTCTATACAAGGAAGCATTTTTAAAAATAATTGTAAAGTTAAATTAAAAAATTGTAAAATACTAAAATCACAAAGGACTGTACATTATGAATGCTGTTGACACTTTATGAGATGAAAGAATTCATGTCACTGTTACAAGGTATAATTGAGTACAAAAAAGACCAAAACCTCAATAAAATTTGAGGCAAGCGTAAGTGTTATTATGTAATTGAAATAAAAACATTTTATAACTTTACAAGCCTGTGATTCCACTCTTTGCGCTACTTGAATTCCAGCAGTGGCTACTGTTCTACATAATTATTATCTTCAAAGTAGCGCCTACTTCTGGGCTGCTAATTCCCAGTCTGTGTTGTGCGAAGGACTTGTTACATTGTCCCTCGAGAGTGAACGTCTCTCCTGGTACCTAGACCAGGGCTAGCATCATGCCCTCCTGGGGAGAACTGGGAAGATCTGCCCTCATAGACTCTCCTGGGATCTGTGGTTCTGGTGAGGAGCCCCAGTGAAGAAAGCTGTCCATTCTGTTGCTCTGCTAACATGTGCTGATACTAAGACTACTTTGAAGGATACGGTGAAATTGGCAAATTAGCCCTGACTCCTCGCCTGTCAGTGTCCTGATGCAAGGCCCATATACCCTCCCTGCTTGAGCCCTGTGAGTGGAAAACTGCGAGGCTTGCTAGAGAGTCTCCCGCCCACAGGCTGCAAAGGCCTGGAGAGGGGGCGGATGCCTCTAACTTTAGCAAAGCCACACTCAGCATGGAATGGGCGTCGGGAAAGAGCTCTCATTCCTACTTTCAGAGGTCTCTGGGGAGATGATTCAACAACACAGCTCACTGGACGGTGAGATCATCAAGCCATTTTGAGGTCTTCCTTAAAAGACCTTAAAGCCCTTTCCTCTGTTACTTAACAGCACATTTAAGGACATTCTGGCATACTTCATACCCCTTAGGTCAGCCGTCCAGGGCTCTTGATTATTCACGCATCCATTTAAGTAATAGACGTTTTGATCACTTCATATCCGGAAGGCACTGTGCCAGTGGACAGCAGATAGGACCAGGCTTCTAGCGGAAATGAACAGCTGAGAATCAGGAAATGAGCAAAAAAAAAAAAAAAAAAGTTGGGGGGGGGTGGGCAGATTCTGAACAGCCAAGTCAGTTCTTGATAATCTAAGAGCCTTCACTGTGAGCATCCCCTTACCCCGCAAGAAGGGGAAAGTGACATTGTAGCAGTAACTGATGTCCATGGGAAGACCCTCAAGCTACCAAGAAGTCAGTAGGACCTTAGGGACGTTCAGGTGAAGAAGGCACAGAGGTATATAAGGCGTTTTGGAAAGATTTGATGTCAAAAAATTCAGACTCAGAAGAGGCTACCTGTCAGCACAAACCCAGAGGAACCAAGACCCCTGACGTTTCACTCCCATACAGAGCAGAGGAAAACGTTCCATCACTGATATCTTAATCAAAAAGTAGGGATGTCTTCTAGCCCCAAACCAGAACATAGCTACTGTATATAAAATGTAAATCTTCCTTCAAAAGTTTAAAGTATCCTCATGGGTGTACATAGAAAATAGGGAACAGCAACAGAATTTTGAATTCAGGGTTCTTATTTGATGATTTACAAAGGTGGAGAAACAGTAGAGTGTTTTTCAGGGGTTTTTGGAAATGAGATGTATTGCACTGAGTACTTTCTGTAATGTTTAGCGTTTAGCAAACGGAAAACCTCATGACCTGAACATTTAAATCTCTTCTGTCGCTCAGACCCTGGAGTGCTAGTCCTGGGGCTTCATGCAGTTTTGGGTTCCTGTTTTCTGCAGTAAACCCCTTTCCTAGGAGACCACCTTGAACAGCGTGCCATCGAAACAAAGGAACCCAGCAATGAGATTTGTGTCCAGGCCACAGAACAAAAGGAAGGGGGGTGTTCATGCCTACGACGTGTTAGAATGTGTGATTTATCAGTGTGATGATCGTAAATAGAGAAAACTTTGTCTTTCAGGAGAAGAAACCCTCACTCTTTTCCTTTTACCCTATCTACAGCTCCTTATATTTTTTACATGTTATTTGCATATTATTTTACTTATCATTTACATAGTGTTTTACTTTTTTTTTTTTAACTACATGTTTTTCAAGATGTGTATGACTTCAGTGGTGGATGACATATACAGTTCCCATCTGTACACACCTCCCAGGCCCTGTAAATAGGAGAAAAACCCTGTCCCTGTTCTGGCTTTTGCAGGAAGGAGGTGCTCTCCTGGTGTGGGAGGCTGGCCCCAGGGTCCATGGAAATGGCCCACATGGATTATAATCAGACTAAGTCAGGGCAAGGCAGGAGCAGATTCCTTGAGAGACGTCAGCTTTCCTCTCACTATCTTTGCCCATATGGAGGGGAGGTGATTTTCCTCTGCCTCAGGAGAGGAAGCTAGAGGCCCACGATGGCTGAAATTAACCCACAGAATGGAAATCCTGCTCCTGAGAATGTATTGTTACCAGCCAGCTACCCACCCTCACTGTTTCAGTTGCTCTCTGAAAATGGAGTTGGAACCTGCCCTCTAGGGTTACGGGCCAGATCCAGGTAAAACAGTGCAGAGAGGGAGTGCTTAGTGCTTGTGGTCCTTGCGGGGGATTGGCCTTGCTGCCCCTGGACAGGTGAGGTGACAAGGTGCAGGCCAGAAGAAAGACCAAGGGGAACAGGGGTTCAGAGAATGTCAGAGCTACGGACACTGGCTGCCCCGGTGACTGTCCTAAGACCTCGTCAACTATAAGTGCTTCTCATTTCATGGGCCTCTTGATTGTGTTCCAGAACATTTATTGGAATTCAGTATGGAAAAACCAGACTTTTAACAATTGAAATCCCTTCCTAGCCAACACGTGTTGACTTCTTCTCTGTATAAGAGAAACTCTAAATTTGAGATACTGTGACTTTATTTTCTTCCATGCCTTGTTTCTAAGCACAGCAGTTGTACCCTTTGATGAATAGTTTATGTCTGTTCCTGACCAGGTATGACAGGCCAGCCATGAGCAGCGGAACTTTGTAAAGGCAGGACAATGCTAGGTCTGCAGTGCTCTGGGGAGGGGATAGGGTCAGCATCTCGATGATGCCCCACTGTGCATCAATGAATCAGTGAACCAGTGAATCAGACTTAGTGATCTTTAAAACTACAAAAGTCGTGCCCTTTTTCTTCCTATCCAGTTAATTTGCTTCTTTCTTTTTTCCATTCTCTCCAAACGTAGTTTTAAACTTCTCTCCAATTCTGCTGTAAAGCTTGTCTCCCTTAAAATTTCACTTCTGTGTTTTTCATATTCTCACCTCAAGAGTGAAGGTCATTTTACCCTTATTTCGTATTTGTTGGCCAGCTCCATTATTATATCTTAACGTTTATTTTGTACTTGCTATCCAGAATATTCAAAGTCTTCTAATAGAAACGCGATGATAATAAAATTGTACAATAGATGGATGAAATTCAAGACCACTTTCTGACATACTCATTGCTTCTTAGGATGCTATGGGTTTTGTATGTAGAATATAAGATAAAATAAAAAGTTACATTGAATAAAGAGCTGGTTCATGACATTGGTGTTTCAGTGTTAGATGGGCTTGTAGAAGAGAAAGAATAAACTATCAGAAACAATTTGACTGTGTAAATTAAAATGGAATTCCAGAGGGTCATAAGTTTGTCCTCTGTTAAGCTTGACATTTCTGGCTTAATTTATTTTGTGGTTGTGTCTTTCAAAGTAACGACGTGGGGCGCTTGGAAGAACAATTAGGAAAGCGTGTGACTGGGATGAGAATATTGACAGGTGATTGTTTAGATGGAAACAAAAGTGCATTTTATGCAGATGATCTATTTCCTCTTTCACGCGGGGAATCAGAACTGTGCAGCATGGAAGCACCGTGGCCTCAGGAGGAAGAGTCTCAGGCTGGGAGTCCAGCTCCGACTCCAAGGTCTGGGTATAGATCTGAAACAACAGAGAGTACAGTGTTTAGAGGTGGGGGCCCCTGCCTGTAGAAGAGGGAGAGAGTAGCAGGGCGTACCTGTAGGGCTGTGTGGGTGAAGGTGCGGCCACTCGGGCCATGCCTGGGACAGAGTGACCATGCAGTACCCATGAGCAGTGCTGTCACCACCCTGTCTTCCTGATTTGGCCTTTACACTGGGGTGGGGTTTTGCCTGCACCCCTAAACTGCCCCTGGGCTGGTCTCCTCCTCTGTACTCTGCAGATTATATCCCTTGACACCCCTTCAGAGGAATGTCTGGGGGGATTTTGAGAGGCATGCACTCTTCAGTGACCGGGTGGCAGGGGTGACAGAAATCCACAGCGTCACTGCAGCTCCCAGGACAAGACCCACTCTACAGGAGCGGGGGAGCAGCTGTGTCATCAGCAGACCTCTGATTTGTAAATGTAGAGTCAAAACTCTGGCGCTGGGGTGTCTCTGAGAGAAAAGAGAAAGATCCCTTCTTCTGGGCCATGACCTTGGGAAGTCAAAGATAATGAAAATGCCGTTGATAACCGATCGCGATGCTCCGTCTGTTTGTACCTCGCTAATGATGTTCCGCCGTGAAGCCTGTGAGATCTTGTGTTGCAGTGTGGTTTGGCCCTAGAGTCCTTGCATGCTAACCCCAAGTAGAAGACTAGCCCGTTTGCATGCAGCCGGACGCTGCCCCTGACGACATAAGCATGTGTGAGAGCTTGACCCACGCCACTCTCCCTCGGCTGACGTCTTCCCCAGTCCCGTGTGTGGCCTCATTCACTGTGGTACGTGTATAATACCTTCATCATCAGTTTCACTAACCTGAATGCTCGCTCTCCGGTTTAGCATTCTGCCAAATGGTGCACTCTGCGGATTCACCCCAACCTCTGTCTTTCTGATTTCTTTAGATATTAGGTTGAAAAAGCTTGTTGATGAACGGGAATGCTTATTGGAACAGGTAACCATCTTTTTATTACTTTGAGTTCCCTGATGGGCGGTCCCTGAGCCTGAGAACCTTCCCATACTTACTTTCTTGCTTTCTCGGGACAACCCTAACGCATCATGCCTGAAAGCAATTACCAAGCCAGCCTGTGCCCTTACTAGTTCTTTCCGTGTAGGACATCGCAAGTCATGTGAGGTTCAGAGAGGATGTCCCAAAGACTGGAGGCCGGGGAACTGAATGTGGTTCGCTCTATGCCGATTGCTGCTTAGAACAAATATTTACGTTTGTATATAAGGGGCTAGATGAACCGTCAAGAGGCAGGTGCTGACAGCACTTCTCCGACTTCTGTTGGCTCAGCGAAGTCGGTCTGGGGGTCCCTCAGTGATCAGCACGCCTTTCCAGAAGGTACTTTCTTCTTGGTGCAGCTGACCAAAGTTGTTGACCTTTGTCACATTCTTCCACCTCCAGAAACACTCACCGACGGTCCTGCTTGGTCTTTTTGTGTGCAGGGCAGTTCCTCAGTCCTTCTAGGATCACTTTCTGAGGAAACTCACTTCCTCTCAGTTTTCTTCATAAGCCTAATCAACGGTATTTTGCTGTACTGTTGACAATTCCTCGGAAGGTTGCTCTCGAAATCGGGGAAAGCACTCAATGTGGTAGCTGCATTGAGGTTCCTGGGATCTTTTAAAAACACGTTTCCATCCTAATTCTGTAGGCATTTCCTTAGAGCAGTGCAGCATACCAGTGGGCAGTCTGTGCCTGAGTTTCTGCTCTGCTCTGTGCTGGCTGTTGGGGGAGGAGGCAGCTTCCACCGGGGGCAGAGAGGTCAGAGGTTAACAGGACAAGGGCTGGGAGACTGCCCATCAGACACCGGAACTTTCTATAGTCCTGGCTGCTGACCGCCCTTCCGGCTCAACATGCCTCCGCCCGAGGGACCAGAGCTGGGCAGAGGCCAGCTCCCTGAGCAGGGACTCTGTGAGGGAGCACACAGTTCTGTTAGGCCCTCCAGATGGTGCTTCTGGGCCTGGAAGGCTCCAGAAGGCCCTGCCCAGCTTCTAAGTGAAGAATGTGAAGGTGACTAGTGCACTGATTTGCTAACAACTCTGAGCTAAACATTTAAAGTATGTTATGTATAGTCTCCTGAATTCAAGAGGAATTTCAAACTTAGAAATAACTTTTCAGGGGCACCTGGGTGGCTCAGTGGGTTAAAGCCTCTGCCTTTGGCTGAGGTCATGATCCCAGGGTCCTGGGATCGAGCCCCACATCAGACTCTCTGCTTGGTGGGGAGCCTGCTTACCCCCTCCCACACACACACCTGCCTGCCTCTCTGCCTGCTTGTGATTTTTCTCTGTCAAATACATAAATAAAATCTAAAAAAAAAAAAAAAGTAACTTGTCACCCAGAGTTACAAAATAATTTCTGCCTGATACGGTGAACCTGATTCCATTTTCACCCATTATGCTCTTACTTCCTGAGAAGAGTACCAGTGGGCCGGAGGTGTTCATCTATTTATTTGGATTGGTTATTAAAGGTGAGAGACCCCCCCCCCCATGGTGGCTGGTGGATTGTAACCATTTACTACCTTTTTCTTGTGCTTGATTATGTAACCCCGATCTCTTGGGCACCTTGAAGACCCAGGAAATAACCCCATAGCAACACTCAACTGTTATTATGGGGCATTGGTTTCTTCACACCTCTTCCTTTGTCATAGGCTCTACGCTCAAATTCCGGCCTCATTTAGAGTCGAGAAATTCACACATTTTATTGGTGGGTGTTTTCAGATTAAGAAACTCAAAGGACAGCTGGAAGAAAGACAGAAGAATGGCAAGCTGGACAACCCACACCCCGGAAATGACATCTTAGAAAACGGGACAGACATTCACGTAATGGATCTGCAAAGTAAATGTCCATCCTCTTGGGGGAGTAAACGCTTTACATGTCCTGTTTGTGTGATCCTTGGGCTAGAGAAAAGCCGTCATGGCCAAGAACACCCGGCGTTCCCCTTGGCCCCCAAAAGCCCTTGAGTACAACAGTGCAATGATGTCTCTGTGTGGGATGGAACTGGAACGAGGCTGGGCAGGTGGGCAGAGTGGGGATGATGCTGTCTGAGCCCTGGGACTCGAACAGGTGTCCCCCAAATGTGCACCAAGTTACCACCATATGATACACTGTGAGAAACGGTGTTTTCCAGGCTGCATAGGACTTCAGCCGATGGTATGGAAAAAGTAAAAGGTATTTTTCCATACAAGTAAACTAGAAAGAGGCTTAAAGGGAGATAAAATTACCAGAAGTCTCCCGCCTTCCCCTCCCCTGACCACTTCTTTGTGTTCTGTGCTCAGAGGGGCTCTCCTACCTCGCACCTGCCCAGCCTGGGCACAGGGAGAGAGTTTGCCTTCTCCAATCTCAGCTTCCCCCTCTCCTCCCCCAACCCTCCTTACCCTCATGGGCCCACAGGCCTGAACTTCCAGGTTTGCATGCCAATGACTCAGTAGGGGACTTGGATCCCATTTCACATTTTAAAAAGCCCAAGAGCTTAACAGATTTTCCTTCTCTTTCAACCTTTAGGGGATGCCAACAGACAGATCAGCGACCTCAAATTTAAACTTGCAAAATCTGAGCAAGAGATAACTGCATTAGAACAAAATGTATGTGTGTGTACTTTTAAGCAATAAATGGGGAGTGAAAGCGGTGATTAACTGAGGTGCACTTGCTAGAACTCGCCCTGGAGGGCTGAGCGCAAAGAGGAGCAGAGAGTCACAGAGCCAGAAAGGGCTGTCTGTGTGTTTCCTGCAGAGAGAGAAAGTAGGGGAGGGAAGATCACTGGGAAGATTCTGGTTGTTATAATGGATACTAACCCTTTATAAACAATGGCTGGTTCTGGAAAATCACTAATGTGGGCGGGAGTGGGGGGGCTTAAAAATGTTCTTTAAAAATAATTAGAAAGCATTTCACGTGGGGCCATCCCTCTTTCCCAGATTTTCTGCCTCTCTCCTTGGTTGGCTCGCTCTGGTTTCTAGATAGGGGGTGTTTATGCCTCTAGCACGTTGGGCCAATCGGGCAAGCTGCGTCCTCAGCCAAGGGAGAGATGAAGTCGGTACTCTAACCCCCTCAGTTATGGGTCCCTGTGGCTAGCACTTTGGGGAGTTTTAGAGGAAACAGAAATGAGAATAGCACGCCTGGGACCAGACGAGTTTAGGAAGCAGGCTTTCGGTCTCAGTGGACTGAAAGTCTCAAGTGGGTGGTGGCTGCTTCTGTCCCTTGCCACAGGCCTGGCTATGGAATGCCATCCTCAAGCCTCCTTCCTTTCCTCTCTACTAGTTCTGGCCTTTCCTTCTCCCTTGCTTCCTCCCCTCCATGCCACCCCAGGGAGAGTGACAGGAGCTGAGGCCCTGGCTGAACCTTTGTCCAGAACATCATTCTGCCTCAACATACCTTCACCTGCAGAATGGCCCCATCTTGGGGAGGGAGGGCAGCACTGTGGGAGCCACGACTTTGGACTAGGATCAGAAAGGGGAGGGGACCCTCACAGCCATCAGCGCTGGGCTGCCCAGAAGGGCTCACTTGGCTAGAACCTATACACAGCCCAAGGTGCTAGGTCTTAACGATTTGCATGGTCTGTCCTCCCATTTGATAACTTTGCCTTTTGATTCCACATGTGATAAAGCAACTGGAGAAAGAAAACAGGCCTGTTAATTTACACATAGGATGTTTCCCTTCCTTCTAGGTAATAAGGTTAGAGAGTCAAGTATCCCGTTATAAATCGGCTGCTGAAAATGCCGAAAAAATAGAAGATGAACTTAAGGCCGAAAAACGGAAACTCCAAAGAGAGGTAAATTTTCTAGGCTGTTGGCAGGGAAAGAATGGGAAGTGATGGTCAAACTGTCAGCCGAGAGGGCTTCTACCCCTCCCCCCACCCCAGACTGTTCCCGGGCCTGGCGCCAAAGCCATCCCAAAGGGCCCTGCCAATGCCCCTGAGAGCCTGGGGCTGAATCCCAGGTCTCCCCATGATGGTGGCTGTGGGGCATTTGTAGGTGGCCTCTTCTCTCCTGCTTCTCTCAAGTTCTTCTTGGTCTTTGATTTTCTGCGGCTTCGCCCTCATGCGTCCTCTGCAGGTTTCCTTGGGATGTATTGTATTTCTTGCATCCATGAAGTCTGTTTCTAAGTCAAGTTTGGAAAGTTTTCACCCATGATCTCCTTATGTATTCCTCTTTCCTAGTCTCTCCACTTCCCCTCTGGGGCTCTGACCCTGAGGTGGTCAGACCCTTTCCCTGCAGCCCCCATATTTTATACCCACCTGTCCTGCCCAGCTCCTTACTGCTTTGCTGGTAGGTCTCCCCATTCACCTTTCATCTTTTTAAAGTGTGTTCATTCCTGATGGTTGCTCATTGTATGGTTGTGTATGCTTCTTTGTTAACTGTATCCTCTCTTTAAAGATATTGTACAGGAACACTCTTGTGTTTTCCATGCCCACCCAAGGACTGACCCATGTTCAGTCTTGGCAGCTCGAATTCCCTTGCTGGCTCAGAACGCTTATCCTTCGTGTGTTTCGTGTCTCGTGAAGTGATGCTTGATTTTGATGTGCGGGGTCCTCCGGGCCTCCCTTGGGGAAATTTCCTGCAGAGGGGCTTGCTTCTGCTTCTGCTTCTGCCTCTGCTAGTGAGAGGGGGTGCAGGGAGACTAACCCATGCCAGGACCCCAGGACCCCACCCCCCAAGGCCTTTGGATCAGAGGTAGAGGTGCAGTCTCCGTTCTGAGGATGCGTGTCTCTGCAACCACGGGGCGGTTGTACCCCCACCTGTCCGCCCTGTGGCCTTGATGGTGTGGCTTCCACTCTGACCCCAAGGCTCTTGTGGCCCGGGCTCTACGGTGTGGCCCTCTTGGCCTCCACCATTCCCACTTTGGTTTCTGGTTGTAGAAACCTTGCCCCCGGCTGCCCAGGCCTCAGGGACCAACTCCTCCAACTGGCCGGGGCTCAGCTCTGATCTGTTCGCCTCACTTATGTTTTGTCAGACCATTGGAACCCCCAAGACTGTGCCGTGTCTGGGGTCGAGTTGTTTCAGAGGAGGGTTGCCTAGTCACTCCTGAGGCCAGGATCTTGTGCTTTGAGTCCCTTAAGGAGTAGTTAAGAAATATACACATGCCTAGTCACTCCTGAGTCCAGGATCTTGTGCCTTGAGTCCCTTAAGGAATAGTTAAGAAATATACACGTGCCTAGTCACTCCTGAGGCCAGGATCTTGTGCCTTGAATCCCTTAAGGAATAGTTAAGAAATATACACATGCACACACACAGGGCTTGTACTGCAAGGAGCTCAGTGTGTCCAGACGACGACTGTCCTTTGCAGTGGGATGGAATCTTGGCAATCCTTTTATGTTGGGAGGAAGCAAGTTCCTCAAAGCTGCCTTTCCTCTTTGCTTCCAGCTGCGCTGTGCATTGGACAAGACAGAAGAGCTGGAGGTGAGCAACGGCCATTTAGTGAAGCGCCTGGAGAAAATGAAAGCAAATAGGAGCGCACTCTTGTCCCAGCAGTAAACATCAGCTCTGTCCAGGAACCCGGTCGGCAGATGGAGAGCATGGTGTCGTGGGCTTGCCTCTGTTCCTGTCCCGGGATTGCTGCTATGTCCCCTGCTTCTGAGAGTGCCCAGGGAGCACTTGGCTCCCACGTGCTCCCAAGCCGGCCCAGCCACAGCCCCGGCAGCCACCAGATGCCTCTGACTGCGGACCCCGACCCGGGCTGGGGCCACCACTCTGAATCCGCAGGTCATTTAACAAGCACACCGGGCCCACGGGAGCTCCGTGTCCCACGACGCGGCAGCCTCGCAACGCCACTGAACATGGCAATCAAAGTAAAGATTAAAATGCGACTTGAGTTTTCTTTTCATGTGTCTTGCTGAAAGTTGAGGGGAAATGTTACAGTGTCGGGACTTCCTTTTGGGGCAGAATCTACAATTGGAGCGACTTTGGTAGTATCTTAGCCTACGCTTTTCATACACAAAACACTGTGGAACCACAAGCCATTACCAAGCAAACTCTTTCACTAGAAACAAGGGGATGGTCTGGAAGTAAAAGTGACCTTAAGAAGACTCTTTACAGGCAACAAATGAAGCTTTTCTAAGGGATTTTTGCATCAGTTCAACCCTATGAACACTTTTTTCCAGGGTAATTAGGCAATAGCTCCACTGAAAATGACAGCTTTCCATTCGCACTATGTAACCCTTCTATTTGGACTTGAAGTTGTGAACTCCTTTTAAAGAATGTACTATTAGAAAAATTAAAAAATGAAATGCTGAAAAATTTTAGTAATGTGGTTTTTATATTCTTTCTCCACAGAGAAAGAAGATCTTTATTCCGTATTCATTGTTCATATGTTTTGGATCATCTCTTTATTTTTTTGTGTATATCAAATCAGTTAATATTTCTTTTCCTAGTTGAAAAAAAAAAAGTGTATTCTGAACAAACAAGAATAGTGAGTGCACTTATAAGAGTCTTAGAATATAAAGCAAACCAAGGAAGTTACACACTAAATTCACCTACATGATCTTCTGGAGCAAAGTAGAGAAAAGTTTGGCTACTTATGGATTTTTAGTTATTCCTTGTGGATGTTGTACTTCAAGGCAGCTTGGGTCAGCAAGCCAGCTTTTCAGGATATTAGCCAGACAGTGTCTCCCAAGTATACGTCATGCTACCACTTGGAGAATTCTGGTGTAAAGGACATGACCTGGGTGTATACCACTGAGACAGCGCTCCTGACATAGTGCTAAAGGTCATGGGGGTCCGTCTCCCAGCACCATCTGGGTCCGGGATGCACAAGGTAACATTAGGCACAAGAGGAGTTTGTGTCTCCTTGTGCCAAGGACAGTTTACAGTTCAGATCTTCTTCCTGAGCATGCCACAGGTAAGATCATCCAGTCCCCAACCACACATTGGTGCCCACAGACATGCTGTACCTGCTGCATATTCAAGACCCATGTTTTTATTTTTATTTTTTTAATATTTTATTTATATTAGAGAGAGAGCACAAGTAGGCGGAGAGGTGGACAGAGGGAGAGAGGGGGAAGCAGGCTTCCCACTGAGCAGAGAGCCTGATGCAGGGCTCGATCCTAGGACCCTGAGACCATGACCTGAGCTGAAGGCAGAGACTTAACCCACTAAGCCACCCAGGCGCACCAAGACCCGTGGTTTTTTTTTTTTTTAAGATTTTATTTATTTATTTGACAGAGATCATAAGTAGGCAGAGAGAGAGAGAGAGGAGGAAGCAGGCTCCCCGCTGAGCAGAGAGCCCGATGCAGGACTTGATCCCAGGACCCTAGGATCATGACCAAGCCGAAGGCAGAGACTTTAACCCACTGAGCCACCCAGGTGCCCCAAGACCCGTGTTTTTAATACAGAAACCTACTCTTGCATTGATCCCACGGAAGCACCAACTCTCCACGACAACATGGTTTCTATATTTCCCTAGGATCTGTCAAAACACATCGGTTTCCAACCACTACTAAACACTTCTAATTTTGAAGTTCTACTTCAGGAGCATTAAGCTTTCCAAGTTCTTTCAAGAATGCAAGGGATCAGGGTCCAGTCCAACAATAGAAACTACCGGTAATCTGAGCAGTGGAAATTTAATGCAGGGAGTGATCAACCCATAGGAAATGAACTACAAAGAAAGGATGGATGAGAACTCTAAAGAATGACCTAGAGCTGAGGAAAAATACCCAAGAGAGGACAAATTGGGACCGAAACCTCACTAGAGGGGTTGGGGCCACCACCCATAAGGGGACATACAAGTCACAGGGCCAGGGACTGATGCCAGCGGGCAGGAAACCAGGGGCCAGGACTGGGGTACAAACTTTGCTGGAGGGTAGGCACCCCTGGGTGGCACACGTTCACAACACAGGCTCCATGTGAACAAGAAGGAAGGAACCAGGAAGGGGAGTCCCTGCTTCCTGCAGGGTCCCTCCAGTACCATCTTCTTGCTATGGTGGGACAGCTAGCACAGAGGAAATGTTTCCTTCCTTGTCTTATCCTTAAGATTTCCTCCACATCATCGTAATACAAACACGTTTAAGTAGCACAACCTCCTTATCCGAGATCACAGATAATACTAAGAGCAAATACATAGAGCACTCAGGTTTATTTGCCTGATAGTTAGATATATATCTTCACTGGATTTTCACAAAAGCCCTGTGATGTTACAAGATGAGGAGGCCAGAGCCCAGGGAGTTAACAGGCTGCAAGTCTTGCCACCACTGGTAAGAGGAGGGCTACTTGTCTCACTGGTTCTGGGAAGATAGCCTGCCCCAAATCTGTGGCTCCAAAGAAGTCAGACCTTCAGTCTCTACTTTTCCCACCAGTCTTTACAGAAATAGCAAATCCATTTTACACACACTTCTGAATCCAGAAGAAGATAGAACATGATTTTTAAATTTATTTCATAGAATATGAATTTTCCTCAAATATCGCTATATGGAATTTGTTGCTGGCTTTTCTCATCCCTGAATTTTCAACCACACACCACTGATATTCTGGGCGGAATCCTTCTTGCTTGCTGGGCAGCTGTCCTGTGCATCGAAGGAAGCTGAGCAGAATCCCTCACTCTACCCACCAGATGCAAATAGGTCCAGCCTGCAGTCGTGACAAACGTAGATATTTCAGACATCACTGAAAGGAAGCACCCTACCCCCCACTGAGAGTCATGGCTTTCACCTGAATTATAAAATTGGGAGAAGAGGTGGCTGAAAACCTGGACCAGGATGCTTATTGGATGTTTCCTACAATCTGTTCTCATCTTTAGAATTAAAGTGGCATTTAAGTCATTTAGGACATAAAGAAACCCATTCAAAAGACATTGTAAATGGACAATATCGGTAGATAATGTAAGTCAAACACAGTTCAGAACTTCGGTGAGGTGCTTTGTTCCATCGTTCATTTTTGACGTCCCATTCCAATCGTCTAAAATGTAAATGAAAGAATCAAAACCTACCATTGATATTTTTGAAATTTTAGGTTATTATTTAGCAAATATGGATTTCTGCTTTGCATGGCGCTGAGCTCGTGGGGAACACCAAGACGAATGCCCACCTTAAGAAGGTGGTCCTAAGGAAGAGAATGGCCACACATGCAGATAATCACAGAAGAGGGCAGCATGGGATAGTGGGGTGGGAAGTGCCAGGTGGAGACAGCCAGGTTCCAATTTTCAAACTGGGGCATAAGCATCTGGTGTGTTTCTACAAATGGTCAGGCCAGATGTGGCACATGTGTGCCCCTGCCTGTCTGGGTATTTGCACGTGAGCTGCTATCTATTGACCTGCCGGGTTTCCTACACCTGCAGCCTCATCCCCACCCAGGTATGGAGAGACCTGAGGATCTAGAGGACCTCAGCTCAAGACTGCCCTGTGTCCAAGAGCCTCCCAAGACTAGGTTTCCATCCAGTTCCCAGTCCCTCAAGAACCAGGCAGCTGTCCCAAGGCCCAGACCCACACTTGCCTCCACACTGCCTTTCCTGACTGGTGTGATGTCTATTGGTTCCCAATACCCACTGCTTGATCCTTTCCCCTCTCTACCAGAATAGCCCCCATCTCCACTTACCAGACAACTCCTACTCTGTCCCCAAGCACACTGAATGCTAGGCAAGCTCTGCTAGTCCGAATGGAGTGGCAATGGCCATGGCTGGGTGTCTCCCTTTGCAATCACCCATACCGTGGGTGGCATGTAACAACACCACAGTCTTGGAAAAAGAGTCCTAAACTCAAAACATCTGAAGTCTTAGATTAATGCTCCTGCGATATAATGATTTATAAGAAATACAGACATGGTCATTCAGATAACTAAAATGTATTTTGGTCTATATATGCTTGGTCTTCATCCACCCTACCTGAAAGTGCTTCAGAGTCATAGGGTGAAAAAGTGTCTTATTAATAAAGGTGATTTGGGGCCCCACCCAACTGTAGGGGCTAATTGCCAAGAGGACCAATCATGTGACTAGAAGGTTGAAACTTTCTGTGCCACCCTGATCTCTAGGGAGAGAAGAGGGGCTGAAGTTTGGATCGGCCAATGGCCAATGACTTAGTCAATCATGATGATATAACGAAGCCTCTATAAAAACCCAAGAGGAGACTTTTGAGTCCTTTTTCCTTTTTGGAGATCTTCCACATTTGGCGAACAAGAACGCTTCCATGTGCCACCACCCTAGGCCCCAAACTCCACAAGGACAGAAGTTCCATTGTTTGGTACCTCACCCTATAGGTCTCTTCATCATACTTCATCAGACTCATATCCTTTATCACATCCTTTTAATAAGCTGGTAAACGTAAGCAAGTGTTTCCCTGAGTTCTATGAGCCACTCTAGCAAATTCGTTGGACCTGAGAAGGAGGCCATCCGAACCACCAGTCTGTAATACTGGTGACAACCTGGAATTCCAACTGGCATCTGCTGGGTGGCGGGGTGGGGTGACAGGGGAGATAGCCTCGTAAGATGAAACCCTTAATCTGTGGAATCGGCTGCTATCTCTAGGTAGATCACGTCAGAATTGAGTTCACACCTGCTGGTGTCCAGACATTATTTGGTGTTTTGTGTGGGGACCACCCCCCCACATTGGCAGTGGGTCCAAGAATGCTAAAAGAACTCCCTAAATCTCAAGTGGTATATATTCTGTATTTAGATGTGGGTAGCCAAGATAAGGGAGGAGGGTTCTTTAGGTTTGTGTTTACCCCCTCACTGCTAGCTTTCTGGGCGGATCACCACCACCACGAGCATGCTGAAGATGGCACCCCTGTCTGACCCTCTTCCACACTGAACAAATTGTTGCCCCCTCCCCAGTTCAGGTGTGCTGAGATTTTCTGCTGCCTGAGCTCTTCTCTTATAAGTTACTCCCAGGGCAAAGCCACATTTGCTTCTCGGCTCAGGCCTGTGTGGATTTTCTTAACCTGCCTCAGCCAGCCTGGAATTTTGCAGTGACTGAGAGTAGTAGTCCCTCACCTACTGTGATTTTACTAAATGGGATTTAAGATCCTGTGGTTTAATGTTTCCATATCAAAACATTTTAATCTGCATCTTTTTTTTAAAGAGAAAGAGCATGGTGCAGGGAGGTGGGGGGAGGCAGAGGGAGAGAGAGAGAATCCCAAGAGGATTCCACACCCAGCATGGAGCCCAATGTGGGGGTCCATCTCATGATGCTGAGATCATGACCTGAGCCAAAATCAAGAGTTGGACACTTCAGGCACCGGAGTGGCTCAGTTGGTTAAGCAACTCCCTTCAGCTCAGGTCATGGTCCCAGAGTCCCAGGATTGAGTCCCCACATCGGGGTCCTGCTGCTTCTCTCTCTGACCTTCTCCCTTCTTGTGCTTTCTCTCGCTCTCAAATAAACAAATAAAATCTTTAAAAAAAAAAAAAAAGGAGTTGGACGCTTAACTGAGCCACCCAGGTGCCTTTAATTTACTAACTCAATAACCTAGTTCTAATTTGGTAAAGGAACACAAAAGGAACAAAACAATCATTGTTCCCTCCTCCCATGAACCATTTGGGCAGTCTGGGGTAATATAAATAAGATGACTGATTTCTATATACCTAATAGAAAACAAGAGGTCAGACCCAGAAAAAGAATTTCCCAAGATTTAGCAAGGTTAAGATTTTGCAAAGTAAAACAGGAGAACACAACCAAAAATGCATTGTCAAAACAAAATACATGGGAAAATATGACTTCAATGCTAAAGCTGCTAACTTCTGTCTCAGGAGAAGGAGCTGCAGCAGCACAAATGACTCAAAAAGCCAAATCAAGGCAAGAAATAATTTGCAGAACAAACTTTTAATACCTAGGAACTTGTATATGAACATTCTCTTTCATAATAGTGAAAAAATGCCCCCCCCAAAAACAATAGTAATAAACCCTGAAAAACCTAAGAACCTATATTAGAGGAAATCTATACATTCTTCTAGGAGATACACAACATAAAAAACTATAGAGATGTACAGTAAGAATAAATATAAAAATTTCAATCTTCTCCCAAATTTATAGGCTTAATCTGTTTCTTATGAAAATCACTTTGAATTGTTTGGGGGGTGAATCTTGTAGTTATTCTAATAGTCATCTGGAAGTTTAAAAAAAAATACCACTAGCCTAGATCATTTTGGTAAAAGACCATGGGGCAGTGAGTAGCCTCTGCCAGGTGCTGTGGATATTACAGAGGGGCAAGAACAGGCAGGTCCTTGTGAGGTCAGAGTGCTGGCTGCATTCCCTCCAGACTCCCAGAATATGGCTCCCATGCTAGCGAGTCTGCTCTCTTGCATCTCAGTTCCACACATTCTAGTCTGTAAGGAGCTCTCTGCTATCAGCTAGACTGTATGTACTCTGAAAGGTATTGCCTTAAATTTTGTACCTCTGGACCTGCCCGATACACAGCAGGACCTCCTCAGGTGTTTGTGGAATCAAGTGTCAACAGCTCCTGCCAGGACAGGTGGATAAGCAAAAGTCTGAAGTCTGCATGAGAGAAAGTCTCAGTGGTATCTCTCTTGATGCAGCTCCCCCCAAAATATCCACAGGGAGTCTCTATAAGATTACAGAGGATTTCTATTTGCCTGAATGCTCTACACTAAACACATGTAACTTTCACAACGTGAAAATACTGAAAAGTTATAAGGAACAAATCAATTGTCAAAAAAAAAATCAAATCAAAAAAAGCAATTAAATGTTGTGCAAATGTGAACATTTGCATGTTGTGTAAAGACCATTATTCTGAACGCAGAATGGGGTAAAAAAAAAAAAAGAAGTCACCGCTATAAACCACTAATAGATGGGACAGATTTCATAAAAATGTGAAACTTCACATCGGAACAGTGTAAGCCCGGAGTCAATTCCATGAGTCCAGACACAGTAAAGCTGCCAGGCAGAGAAGAGGGTGGAGCAGGCCACACATTCAGACACCCAGAACTTGGACAAAGAGAAGCAAGGATCCCACCCACCCACAGCTATTGGGGAATTCAGAGATGGTGTCAGAAAACTAAGCTGTTAATGGCACCTTAAACGATGCCAGGGGTGCCTGACTGGCTCGTTTGGCAGAATACGCGACTCTTCATCTCAGGGCAGTAAAATCAAGCTCATGTTGGGTGTAGATTAGTTAAAAATAAAATATTTAAGAAAAAAGGGTCTTTTTAAAAAAGCCCAGAAATTTAAAACAAACGACTTAAGCAAAAATAAAAATTAATGTCAAAATTTTGACAGAGATCAGAAGTAGGCAGAGAGGCAGGCAGAGAGGGGGTGAAGCAGGCTCCCTGCTGAGCAGAGAGCCCGATGCGTGGCTCGATTTGGGATCATGACCCGAGCCAAAGGCAAAGGCTTTAACCCACTGAGCCACCCAGGCGCCCCTAGATTTCTCACTACTTTTTTCCTTAAAGGAAATTAAAATATTATTTGTCTTGATTCCTGGGTGTTCGGCGCTGCCTTAATTGTCGTCTTTTCTCCACAAACCCCGCCTGAGTTGGGGAGTCTAACGGACAGCCCGAGGGCAGGCGTCGTGCCAGGCCAGAGAAGGGACACCTGTCGCAGAGAGCTGCCCCCCCATCCCTGCGGGCGGCGGGCTCCGCGGGAGCTGGGCCCACGCCAGGGTGCAGCTGGACCTGTGCCGGCAACTCTCAGATCCCAGGTCTGCACCACTGAGCCACGCAGCCCAGATCCTCGGGCTGCCCTGCAGGAACCAGTTCCGCCAGTTCGGAGGTGCTCTCCTGCGCCCGCCTCTGCACCACGCCAGCCCACTTCCTCGTTCGCGCGCGCGCCGGGCCAATCACAGCGCGGCCCGCGCCGACGCCGACCAATGGGAGCGTCCGCCGAGCTGGGGGCGGGCCGCCGGTGTCCGTTACCCGATGCGCACCGCGGCAGCACGAGGAGCGGGGCTTGGCTCTGAGGCGGCGGCTGAGGTCTGGAGTCTCTCGTGCGTTGGCGGCGGCTACGGCAGCGCTGTGGCTCTGAGGTGCGACGGGCATAGACTTGGGCTGGCGGGGAGCCGGCAGGGCGCCTGGGGGCCGCTATAGCGAAACCCAGTCGAGTCGAGCTCGGGTGGTGAGGATCCTTAGCGGCTGGGGGCCGGGCGGGGTAGGCCGCCGCTCTGGGTTTGCGCAATGGCGCAGATGTTCCAGAATCCCCCAATTTGGTACCTTCACATTCGATCCCGAGTGTGGCCCACCGCCTCACCTCGCAGGCGCTAAGGCGGCCTTGGCACCCCAAGAGCGGGCCTAGAGCTAAGAAGCGGGACTGTCGTGCAGATGAAGTTACTTCCGGCGGGAGGCGGAAATCCACCTGCGCGTGCATCGCTGTGACAGGCGCTCGCGGGTCCCCTGCCACTGGCGGACGCAGCTGGATAGACGGACGGCGGACCCAGACTTCCCGACGTGGGGGTGTTGGCCAGGCCGGCAGGGGTTCCCGCAGCCGGGGTGTCTGGAGGGACCCGGAGGTGGAGGGGGAGTTCCAAGTAGTTGGTGGGAAGGGGGACGCGGCAGCCGGGGAGAACGCACGGGGCTCACCTGTCGAGGACGTGTGGTGGCAGGTTGACGCAGAGCCCAGGCACTTCCTCCGAGAGGCTGGCAGGGGGTCCTGCGGGGTGTTTAATCTGCATCCAAAGAGCAGTGACCTCTGTTGCTGAGCTTTAAGCTGGGGTTTGAACTGATCCTGCATTCTGGAAAGATTGTTCTGGCCGGACAGGAGGTCATTGCTGCAGTCCGTGTGAGTCAGCGGTCCTTTACAAAGATGTGTCAGATGTTAAAACTGACAGGACTTGACAGGGATGGAGGAGGTGTCAAAGGAGAGTCCTGCGGGTGCTGGCTGGGTTCTGGGATTGAAAACACGGGAGGGAATCGTTTGGTAAATAAGAACCGGGAAAACAGAATAGAAATGAGTATGTACTTAGGAGTGGAATTGCTGGATCACATGGTCATCCTGTGTTTAGTTTAATGAGGAACAGCCAGATTGTTTTCCAAACCAGAAATTGTTTTATCTTCTCACCAGCAATGTATGAGGGTTCCAGTTGCTTCATTCCCTTGCCAACACTTGTTTTCTGTGTGTGCTTTTTTTTAAAAATAGCCATCCCAGTGGATATAAAGTAGTATCTCATTATAGGTTCGATTTGCATTTCTCTAAGGAATACTGATATATTGAGAATCTTTTCATGTGTTTATGGGCCATTTGTATATCTTTGGAGAAATGTTAATTCAAGTATTTTACTTGTTTTAAAATTGGGTTGTCTTTTTGTTGCTGATTTGTTAGAGTTCTTTATATATTCCAGATAGTTGACCCTTACCAGAAGTGTGATTTGCAAGTGTTTTTTTAATACTAAAATTTTTCCTTTTGTCCAAGTTTTTGATGTTGAATATCTGTACATATTTAAGAATGAAACTTGCATGGGCGCCTGGGTGGCTCAGTTGGTTGAGTGACTGCCTTCGGCTCAGGTCATGATCCCGGACTTTCAGGATCGAGTCCCGCATCGGGCTCCCAGCTCCTTGGGGAGTCTGCTTCTCCCTCTGACCTTCTCCTCTCTCATGTTCTCTCTCACTCATTCTCCCTCAAATAAATGAATAAAATCTTAAAAAAAAAAAAAAAAAAAAAGCTTACAACATGTTGAATGAAGATTTGAAGGCAGAATCAGACATGAACGAGAATCCATCTTGTAACAACAGATATTAAAGAGAGTGGCAGAATTTTAATGCTCTTTTTGCTAACTTTTTTGAAAATACACATTTTTACATTTAAAGTGCTGCTTAAAGGGCGTCTGAGTGGCTCAGTGGGTTAAGCCTCTGCCTTTGGCTTGGGTCATGATCTCAGGGTCGTGAGATCGAGCCCTGCATTGGGCTCTCTGCTCAATGGGGAGCCTGCTTCCCTCTCCCCCTCTGCCTGCCTCTCTGCCTGCTTGTGATCTCTCTCTCTGTCAATAAATAAATAAAATCTTAAAAAAAATAAAAAATAAAAAAATAAGGTGCTGCTTAAGTAATGGGTTTATGAGTGTTTATGAATAAATACTTAAAATTTTTCTATTTTAATTCTAATAATGTAAGTATTAGTAGGTATTATCCACATAAACAAATACTCTTTGGGGCTCTCAATACTTTATAACAATGTGAAGACTTCCTGGGTCCAAAAAATAAGAAACCACTGATATATTCTAAGTCAGTCATTTTGATAAGTTAGTTTTCTTTTCATCTTAACTTTTATTTTAAATACTTACCTGGAATTCCTAGAGTAGGATCTTTACTGACGTAAATAGAATCCCTTAAGCCAGGAGTTAGTAGAAATTTTTAGATGTAATATAAAAGTCCACAAATCCTCTATTTATGTGTGTATGTGTATGTTCTCGGGGAAGTGACTGTGAGACTTCTATAAAGTCTTTGGAAACTTCATAATCACAAACATTAACAGCCACTAGCCAGACTTAAGGCGGTAAAAATAATAAAAGGTTACTAAGCTCTTGGTATTAGGCCAATTTTTTTTTCCGTTATTAGCTAAAATCAATTTCTGAAACACTAAATTGGAGGCTGAATACTTCCAGTCCAGATTATTCCTAAGCCTCAAAACTGTGTATCAGTTTCAATTTGTACATGTTAGAGGCACTTAGAACTTGTATGTATTAAATGAACTCATCATCTCTATTTCTTCACACCCAAAAGCAAAATAATATAAATGTATTCCTTCTCCTTTGTTCCTAGTTCAGTGAGTATACCATCAATGATAGTGAGTTCACTTTTATACATATTAAGTCTAGTTGTCTTGTCTCCTCTTTTTACCCATGTTTTACTGGGGGGGGGGTCATCCCATAGTTGTTCTTTTAACTCAAGAAGCTCTATTCCCTTTGAGATGTTCTTTGTTAGTGATTGACCCCTATGTAAGCTTTATGATTTAACTTATGTCACTTTCTTTATAAGCTTTTCCTTACCTTTATCAATGTAACCATGCTATATTATTGTCTACTTAATTATTGTGAAATCCAAAGTAGATATAGGTTATATTTTTCTTACTTAGCTAGAATATTAGTTTTTAATTGCTTTTTTAAATACAACTCTCAGTTTAAAAAACTCAAAATGCATTTGTGTGTGACAGTATATCCTTTATGTCAAAGTAAGTATCAAATAGACTTAGTAATCAATATGATAGCTGACTCTTGCTTGCTTGTCTTGTAGATTTTAGTTTAAAAGACAATTTCTCAGGAAAGCCTTCCCTTAACCCTTAATCTGGCTCTTTTTTTTTTTTAAGATTTATTTATTTATTTGAGGTGGGGGGAGAGGGATATAGAGAAAGAGAGAATCTCAAGTAGACTCCCCGCTGAGCTTGAACCCCCACGACCCATGAGATCACGACCTAACATAATGGCTCTTGTGTCGGACTCCTTGCTCAGTGGGAAGTCTGCTTCTCTCTGTCCCTTTGTCTCTCTCTCCCCACTTGTTCTCTCTTGGTCTAAAACAAGCAGGGTAGAGGAGCAGAGAGAGAGGGAGAGAATTTCAAACAGATTCCATGCTGAGCGGGGAGCCTGATGCAGGGCTCAATCTCACAGCCCTGCGATTGTGACCTGAGCCAAAATCAAGAGGTGGACACTTAACCAACTGAACCACCCAGGTGCCCTGGAATATATACTTTTAAAGAGTGTCCCAAGTTTGAAAAAGGGGACCCTATAAGAAGTTATATGCTCCCTCTCTATTCTCCTATTCTACTTCTGGAAATTGCTTCTTTGTTATATGTCCATCATGTTTCATAAGGGCAGAGACTGATCACCCCTATATTCTTAACACTTAGCATATGACTTAGCAAATAGAAGTTCGGTCATTATTGACTTATATATTAAAGAATGATTCTCTAGAGAAGGATGGGTATACATTCCTGACACTGGAATGTAATTTCTTGGTAATAGGGTAGGTATATGTTTAACATCATTAGAAACTTAAAGTTTTTCAAAATGGGTTTTAGCAATTTGCATTCCCTTTAGCAGTGTTGTTATGAATTCCAGTTTGTCTACACCCTCACCAATATTTGTTGTTATCAGTCTTTTTTTTTTTTTTTTTGCCTTTCTGATGAATGTGAAATGGTATGTTGGTGATTTAAATTTGCATTTCCCGGATGACTAATGATCCTGAGCGCTTTCTCTATGCTTAAGAGCAATTCATATGCCTTGTGTTATGTATGTGTGAAGTAATACCCGAGTATTTCATCCCTTTTTTTATTAGATAATCTTTTGTTTTAAGATTTTATTTATTTATTTGACAGATAGAGATCACAAGTATGCAGAGAGGCAGGCAGAGAGAGAGGGGGAAGCAGGGAGCCCAATGCAGGACTCGATCCCAGGACCCTGGGATCATGACCTGAGCCAAAGGCAGAGGCTTTAACCCACTGAGCCACCCAGACCCCCTATTAGATAACCTTTTTTAAATTGTATTTGTGTTCATTCTTTACATAATCTAGGTAAGAGTCCTCTGTTGGATATATAAATTGTGACTATTTTCTCAGTCTTTGTCTTTTCAGTTTTTCAGTGGTGTCTTCTGATGAGCAGAAGTTTTAAATTTTTTGTGGAAGTTCAAATTAGCAACTTTTTAATTAATACCTTTTGTATTCTAAGAAATCTTTGCCTCCCCCAAAGACATGAATATATTCTGTATTTTCTTGAGAAAATTTATAGGTTTGATTTTTGCATTCAGAAATGTGATCTATCTCACTTCTGTTATATAAGATGTAAAGTAGGGAGTCTAGGCATTTTTTTTGCCTTTCAGAAATCTAGCTGTGTCAGCACCATTTATTGAATATGCCCTAGCCCTTCCTTTCCACATTGAACTGAATTAGTACCTGTCTCAAAAATCAAGTGGCTCTCTTTCCAGACTCTGATAATTTGTTCCTTAATCTATTATTCTAAATACTACACTGCAAATACTTTAGCCTTATAAATAAGTCTTGAAATATATGTCATTTAATTTTCTTCTAAACTATTTTGGCTACTCCAGGTTCATTGCATTTCCATGTAAGTTTATAATGAAATTGTCAACTTCTACAAAAAAACAAAATCATTCTGCAGTTTTGATTGAAATTGTGGTCAGTCTGTATCTCAGTTTGTAGAGAACAGATCTTAACAATATTGAGTCTCTTGATCCATGAACATGGTGTATCTCTCCTTTTGTTTAGTTCTGCCTTAATTTCTATTAGCAGTGTTTTATAGTTTTCAACATAAAATTTTTACACATCTTTCATTGCATTTAAACACCAAGTTTTTAATGTTTTGTGATGCTTTTGTAAATGATACTCTTCTAAAATTTTCATTTTCCAAATGTTTGCTACTAGAGGATAGAAATGCACTTGACCTTTTGTTTTTCAACTTTGCTTAATTTACTTATTGTTGTAGTAGTTTCTTTCTATATCACTTTGTTTTTTCTCTGTGCATTATTATATGATCTGTGAATAAAGACTGTTGTACTTTTTTCCCCTCCAATCTGTATGCCTTTTATTTATTGTAGTGCCTGCGACATCTAGTACATGAAATAAATGTAAGAGAGTAAATGTCTTGTTTTTGACAGAAATTATTCAATTTTTACTATCATATATGTTAGCCATACAGTTTTTTATTCTTTTTGTTTTTTTGTAGATACCCATTATTAAATTGAGGACATTCCTTACTGTTTTTTTTGTTTGCTGAGAGGTTTTACCATTAATAGACTCTGAGTTTTAACAAATGTCATCAAGTTCTTCTTCTGCATCTCTTAAGATGATCCTGTGATTTTTCTCCTTTATTCTCTTACTGTGGTCAATAATTGATTGCTTTTAATGTTGCCAGATTTGCTTTGCAAAAAATTATTTTAGGCTATAGGAGTCTATGTGCATGAGAGCTGTTGGCCTATTTATTCTTTTCTTGCAATGTCTTTCTTAGATTTTGGTATCAAGCTTATGCTGAATTTCTAAAACATATTGGGAAGTCTTCCCTCTTCCTTGTCTTTCTAAAGAACTTTGTCTAAAATTGAATTCTGCCTTTATTTCTACTGTAGTTGATGGGTAGAATTCATCAGTGAAGCCATCTGCATCTGGAATTTTCTTTGAGGGAAAATTTTATTTACAGGTTTAATTTTCTTAAGAGATATGGGACTATCCAGATTGTTTTTATCTTCTTATATCCATTTTGGAAGGTTGTGGTTTTCAAGGAAGTGTGTCTGAGTTGTAGAATTTATCAGATAATGTTGTTCATTATATTCTCTATTATTTTAATGTCTGTAAGTTTCTATAGTTATGTCTCCTTTATCATGCATGATATTGGCAATTTTTGCTCTTTTTCTTGAATGTTCTGTCAAGAGTTTATAAATTTCGTTAATCTTCAAAAATTTGGATGTGTTCCTTTTTTATCTCTTCATTTACTTTTATTTACCTCTCATTATTTCCACCATACTTTGGACTTAATTTGTTATAATTTTTCTAGTTTCTTAAGACAAGTAATTGATTTTTTTTTAAGACAAGTAATTGATTTTAAACCTTTTTCCTTTTCTAGTATAAGGTCTTAAAGCTATACATTTCTAAGCACTATAAATTTTGATATGTTGTATTTTCATAATCATTTAGTTAAAAAATTAATTGCTGTTGTGATATGGTTTTTTTATCCATGATTTATTTATAAATGTTTTGTTTAATTTCTAAATTTTTGGAAAGTATGGGATGCCTGGGTGGCTCAGTTGGTTAAACATCTGACTCTTGATTTCAGCGCAGGTCATGTTCTCAGGGTGCTTGGTGCACCCTGTGGTGGGTGTGGAGCCTGCTTGGGATTCTCTCTCTTCCTCTCACTCTGCCCACCACCCCCTCTTGCAAAAGAAGTATTTGGGAAGTTACCCTTTTTATTATTCTTAATTGTACTGTAGTCAGAAAACATACTTTCAAGCATATGGAAGATTCTGGCCATGATATAGTAACAGAAATTGGATTTATCATGTTGCCACAAAACAACTTGAAAACTAGGCCTTGTGTATGAAACAACTGTTTCCAGATACTGGGCAATAGGCAGTATAGGACTGTGACTTCCAAAGGAAAGAGAACATACAACATGAGCCCTATGGAGCCTGGCTTCCTACCTAGAACACATTTGCAGATCAGTAGCTGCATACTAGCTACCACGGGATGTGTTTGCTTGCTCGGGTAATGAAACCACATTTGGTAGAACAACTGCGATTGGAGTCACCACCTAGTTAAATTTGTGGTAGTCCACTGTCATCTCCAAGATCCATCTCTGTTCTGCACAGGTCAAATATGAAAGTTGAATGGAGATGTGGGAATCACAACCCTTGCATTTTTCAAGTCCTTGGTGATGGCACTAATCTCTGCAATCCCTTCAGGAATGTGATACTGCTTTAATTTACTATTTTTCTAGGTAGAGGTGATACTAATGCCTTCCTTTTGGCTTTTCCCACCATAATAGCCCTCACTCAACAAGTCAGGGAACCACTGTAAGAATTCTGCCATCTGTTAATCTGTTATGTCTCTTACAATAATGCATTCTGAAACTGGGAAAATAACCACAGGATGGGATCAGGGACCCAGTGGACCTATAGCAAAATAGACCTGAGCTAAAATTACATTGCTCATCTGACCTCCCTAAGTCCCTACTCTGATTGGAGGGCTGGGCCATGGCGACATTTTGGATCTCCTGAAATCAATGTCAGTTCAGAGCCAGTTGTCTGATTATTTCTTTTTCCCCATTGTACAGTTAGTTTGGTAAGAGGCTAACCTTTTCAGAAAGGTTAGGAGAAAGATTAATAATTTTAATTTTTAGTAGTGTGTGTTTAGGGTACTTCCTCAAGAGGACCCAGCCTCCTCTTGATTCAAGGGGTGCTGGGTCTACAAACTGGCACAGGTCTCAGAATTGATTGAGGGGCCAGAACTCTTTTTATGATTCAGATTAGAGTTTTGTTCACTTGACCTAGAACTTTCCTGCTTACACAGATCAAATAAGAATTTAGTAGGCTTGATAGGAATTGATATAGGACAGATCTTTAATGGCCTTTTCAATTTTTTCTATGATTTGTTCTCTGATTAGCTTTTTCTGTGAGTTTTTTAGAAACTATTTTCCTAGAAAATTGACTATTTTGGTTAAATTTTAATTTATCCATCAGAAGTGTATATAGCAATCTCAGTTTTTATAAGTACTTTTTAGAAGTACTCTTTAGAAACCTCTTACTAAAGTGCTTATTTTCTCGTTGCTAACTTGTGTTTCAGTCCTCTCTTAGTGAGATTCGTCTGATATTTATCTACTTTATTTTTTCAAAGAATAGCTTAGTTTTAGTTATCACTTTTACTCTTTTCAAATTGGTCACTTCTGCTTTTGTCTTAACTAATTCTTTTTTGATCTAAGTACTACAGCTGTTTTCTTGTTTCTTGAGTTGACCTCTTATTAGTCTGTTTAGCTAGACTTAATAATAAGCATCTGAAGTTGTGTCTTGTGGTTATAACTTTAGCCAGGTCCCATATATTTTGGAACTCTCTGCTCTCATGGTCATTAATTTGTTTTTAGTTGTTGAAGTTTGTACCGTTTATTAAGTAGCTAAGTCAGGATTCAAAGCCAGACAGGCTGTCTCCATGAAGTAAGCTCTCTGCTTTATACAGTTGACCCAAACAACGTGGGTTTGAACTGTGGGGGGCCACTTATATGCAGACTTTTTTTATATTATACTGTACTATAAATGTATATTCATTATGGCATTTTTTTGTTTTTAATTTTTAATTTTTTGAAAAAATTTTATTCATTTGAGAGAGAGAGTACGAGCACGAGTGATGGGGAGGGGTAAGAGGAGAGGGAGAAACAGACTCCCTGCAAATTAGGGAGCCTGATACAAAGCCCAAGCCCAGGACCCCAGGACCACGACTCAAGGCAAAGGCAGACACCCAATTGACTGCACCACCCAGGTGCCTCCCCACTTTTTTAAAGAGAGAGAGCGAACAAGAGGGAAGAGGGGGAGAGAGAGAATCTTTTTTTTTTTTAAAGATTTTATTTATTTATTTGACAGAGATCACAAGTAGGCAGAGAGGCAGGCAGAGAGAGAGAGAGGAAGAGAAGCGCGCTCCCTGCTGAGCAGAGAGCCTGATGCGAGGCTCTATCCCAGGACCCCAGGATCATGACCCGAACCAAAGTCAGAGGCTTTAACCCACTGAGCCACCCAGGCGCCCCGAGAGAGAGAGATTCTTAAGAAGCAGGCCTCATGCTCAGTGTGGAACCCAACCCGGGCCTTGATTTCATGACCCTGAGATCATGACTTGAGCCAAAATCAAGAGTTGTGCGCCCCCCCCTTATTAAATTTGTAATAGCATTTTTTTCTCTAGCTTACTTTATTGTGAGAATATTATATATAACACATATAATACAAAATATGTGTTCTGCAAATGTTTAGGTTATTGGTAAGACTTCCAGTCAATAGCAGGCTATTGTTAAGTTTTGAGGGACTCAGAGTTACACAAGGGGGCTTGGTATCTCTGTGTTCAAAGGTCAGCTATAATGTCTTCTCATTGTGGCCCAGGGCGAGTAAACTTAGATGATTTGTTCAGGATCATTTATTGAAATAGTTCATTGAGAATTAGAACAAAATCAGTTTTTTTCAAACTCCCCAGGAACCTTCCACTGACAATGCCTTATCTTTTTAGACCTATAGACAGGGAAGATAACTAGGGGCCAGAAAGCCCAAAATGATTGTGTGTGCTGGATGGACATTTCTTCAGCTGGTGTCCTCTGGAATCACTCATGTATCCATTGGGGTGCCTTGACTTTCCTATAAGTGACTAGCTTGGACTTCCCCATGTGGCAGCTGGATTCAGAGAGTCCTTGTCAGTGACTTTTAAAAAACAGCTTTATTGAGGTACATTTTACTCCTTTCAGATACATAGTTCAGTTTTAGTAACTTTACGAAATGGTGCAAACATCATACCATAAATCAGCTTTAGAACATTTTAATCTCTCCAGTAAAATCCCTTATACCCATTTATAGTTAACCCCTTTTCCCATCTCCTACCTGAGGCAACCATTATTCTATTTTCTGTCTTTTTATAAATTTGTTTTTTTCTATATATTGCATTTAAATGGAATCATCATTATATGATCTCTTGTCCAACTTCTTTCTTTCAACATGTTTTTGGGATTATTTCATGAGATTATATGCTTCAGTTAGTTTTTTCCTTTTGTTGCTGAAAGATACTCCATTATATGGATATGGATATACTTTCATCGGGCTTTAATAGGTCTATAATTTGTTTTGAAACATTTTTGATCTAGGTTTGAAATCAGTGGGTCACACTGTAGCCTTCAGTACTCTGTTTTTTGGGTTAAAGCTTTTAGTAGCTTAATACATTGTTTGTCCTTTAATGTTTCTTGGAAATTTTAAAAGAATGTGCCATGTCTGTTTAAATAATATAATTTATTACTTAGCTGTCAGTTCATGCTTTTACAAAAGTTATTCAAATGTTCTACCAGTTTTATCGCCCTCTTGTATTAGAATCTCTGATCATAATTGCCATTTTGTCAAATTCTTGATTTTTTAATAGTTTTTTAAATATAATATGCCAAATTTGATAATAGTTTAATATTTATTCCTCTTCTAGAGTGCCCATCCTTGCGAGATGCAGGCTGCTGCAGTGGTGGAGACAGCTTCTGGTAAAGGCTCCCACTATAATGGAGGAAACATCCAGAAAGGTGAGGGGCTGGGCCAGTTGGCTTTATTCTGGGTGGAGAGATATTAATGTAAATGGGTTAGTTAGTTCCCCCTCCAGTGTTGCTACTTTTTAAGCCTTCCTCCTAGTAAGGTGGTAAGATTCAGCATGTTTTCAATTTAGCAAACTCAGGTGATTTCTGGTGAATATGCGCAGCCTACACAGGACCCCTCGGATAGATGGAAGATTTAGGAAAGAAAATTCTGGTGAGCCAGAAGAGAGGGTTTCTATGCAGCCAGGGCTTCAGGGTGTAAAGTGGAAGGTGGGCGGGTTGGTCTCTGCTACCCAAGTTGTAGATGTTTTGTCTTCACACAAATCTGAAATTTTTCTGTGTTTATTGGTAGATGAGAAAACAAGAAATAGCAAGAACATAAAAAGCAAGATGACTGAGTTTTGTGTGCTTATGAATATATGTGGTTTTAACACACACACAATAGAATAAAATATAGAAGAATACTTTTATAATCCTGTGGTAGAGAAGGCTAGACAGACAAAAGCCAGAAGTCAGGCTTTTAATTTTGATTTTTTAAATTAAAAAAAATTTTTTTAAAAGACTTTATTTGTCAGAGAGAGAGAGAGCACACAAGCAGGGGGAGCGGCAGACAGAAGAAGAGGCAGGCTCCCTGCCGACCAGGGAACCCCATGTGGGACTCGACCCCAGGACCCCAGGATCATGACCCAAGCTGAAGGCAGCCGCTTAACTGACTGAGCCACTCAGGCGTCCCTTTAAATTAAAATTTTTAATTTTAATTTAAGTAATCTTAAAAAACACAGTCTAAGATTATATAGAAAGTTAAAAGATAAGCAATAAACTAGGAAAAACATCTCATAAATATGAAAAACAAAGAATCAGTATCCAGAATACATAATTCTTATACGAATCTCTAAGAAAAACAGATAAATTTAAAAGTGAAGCTGAGACTTCTAGCCTTTGCTCCAGCCCCCTATTTATAATGGTTTATCGGATACTCACATGTGGGAGCTCCTGGGTGGCTCAGTGGGTTAAAGCCTCTGCTTTTGGCTCAGGTCATGATCCCAGGGTCCTAGGATCAAGTCCCGCATTGGGCTCCCTGGTCAGCAGGGAGCCTGTTTCCCTTCCTATCTGCCTGCCTCTCTGCCTGCCTCTCTGCCTGCTTGTGATCTCTGTCAAATAAAATAAACATCTTAAAAAATAAAATAAAAAAAGATATTCACATGTGGGTGTTTTATCACTGACCTCAAACGCCACTTGCTTGCAACTGACCCCTTGTTATCTCCTCCCTCCCCTACATTTTTCTCTCTCTATTCCTCTTTATAAAGTGCATCTCTCCCTTTAGCTCCAAATACTCCCATTCAACTGTAATACCAAGTTGTAAACCTTAGCATTATGTCAGAATGATATCCAGGCAGGTGATAGCCAGTTGGTAGTCATGAAATCAATTTAGCTGATTGTGATCAACTTTTTAAAAATAAATTAAACAGACCAGAAAATACCAAAATGCATTGGACATAGAGTAGTTACTGTTTTGTAGGATTTTTGCTTCACTTACATATATCCATATGTGTGTGTGTACTGGATCTTGATATAAAACGTGGTTCTGATTATGTTCTTAGTCCAAAAATTTCAAAAGCCATTTCTCTCCTTCATTTCCCGTTCCTAATCAACCCCCAAGACTTGTCAGTATGGCGCTTTTATCCCAGTCCTATCTTCTCATCCCTCTTCTGTACTTAGTCTCTCTGCCTCAGTCTCCCCTTCAAGTTTTTATTCTCATTGTTGTCAGGGATATTTAAACTTACTCTGTTTACTTGACTACCCTTTTAAGAAGCTTTCAGTAGCTGTCTGTTGCCTTAGAATAAAAACCATACTTCTTAGCACATCATAAAAGACCTCTTTCTGTTCTTAGCTCTTGTTAGTTCCATAGAGGTGTTTTATTCCAAAGTGGCTTATAATTTCCTGAAAATGCCATGTTCTTTCATGTAGCTGACTTTCCATGTGCATGCTGTTTGATTTGCCTGAAATAACTATTTTGTTCCAAAACACTTTTTAAATGTAAATTTCCTCTGAAGTTTATTTCTTCTTTCTTCTCGAGCATCTCCCTGCTCATTAACACAACTCTGTCACTGTATTACATGTAAGTGTCCTTTTTCTTACCTGTGACCCTGAGGAAAACCGTGTTTAGGTGCAATGCCAATGTCTTTTTTCCGTTGTTTCTGTAAAGCCTAAGACAGTCATTAGGAGGCATCCAAAGATTACAGAGCAGCAGGGGCTCCTGGGTGGCTCAGTTGGTTAAGCAATTGCCTTTGGCCCAGGTCATGATCCTGGAGTCCTGGGATCCAGTCCTGCATTGGGCTCTCTGCTGAGCAGGGAGTCTGCTTCTCCCTCTGACCCTCCCCCCTCTCGTGCTCACTTTCTCTCTCTCTCTCTCTCTCAAATAAATAAAACCTTTAAAAAATAAAAAATAAATAAAACAAAGATTACAGAGCAACTGCCTTATAAATAGCAAACACCTAGCCATTGAAAGAATTCAAGAAGAATCTTGGCTATTATCTTAGCCAACTGGGGCTACCATAATAAAATATCATAGACTGAGTGCCTTAGACAACATATATTTTTTTTTCACAGTTCTGGAGTCTAGAATTCCAAATTAGGGTGTGGCATGGTCAGGTTCTGGTAAGGGCTCTCTTCCTAGCTTGTGGATGGCTCCCTTCTTACAGTGTCCTCACATGGTAGAAGGAAATAGCAAGCTCTCTGGCATTTATCCCATCTTGTGGCACTTATCTCATCCTGAAGGACCCATCCTCATGACCTTATCTAGCCCTGATTACCTTCCAGAGGCCCCATCATCAATTATTGTCACACTGGAAGTTAAGGCTTCGACGGGCATACAAATTTTGAGGGGGACAAAATTTAGTCCATAGCAACAAACATAAGGGTTATTTGTCAAGGGTAATGTAAAAAGTATTCCTATATTGGGAAGAGCTTTGATCAGATCATATCTACGGTCTTTTCTAGTGCTTAGCTTCTGTAATGTTAGTGATGCCAACATTTTCTTCTTTTTTTTTCTCTTTTAAATCAGATGTGCCTTCTAATCCTAAGAAAGAAGATTTGTTATTATCTTCCAATGGTTGTAGCAAAGCTGAATTGGCTTTTCTTAATGATGACTGGGATTCCTTGGCAGTAGAACAAAGAGCTAATGACAAAGAAGTCAACAGTACTGACCGAATGGATTTATTGGAGCTGTCTTATACTGGGAGTCCAGATCCTAACAGGGAGAGCAATCTCTCTCAGTCTGGTGAATTTGAGGACAGTATTGACTGTGCTTTCTTGAATGAAACATACTCTGTACATTATTCAGAGTCAAAACTAAAGAGTGAAAATCTCATTCATTTAAATTCAGAATTAGATTCTGAAATGCAGAAAAGAGAAGGGGTATTTTTTGATATTTTGGAATATCAAGATAATAAGATTGTTGGCTCTGAAAGAACCTGTAAGATTTCAGATGATGATTATAAAGAAACTGCTGAAGATGCACAAAAACATGATATAGATGAAGACTCACAGCAGGAATATCACAGTGCAGAAGAGCAGGAATACATAAGTACTTCTTTATCATTTGACCAAAAGAAAACATTGAACATACCCAATCTGGAAATTGTCGGATTGAGAAATTCAGGTTATGAAGTTGAGTGTGCTAGCAATCTGGAAGGTAATCATGTTAAATTGGAAAGTAATTGTAGCATCTCTCTAGATTCAATTGATGTTTATGGACAAGAAGATGCACTTCATGTCTCCAAGTTTCAGAATTCCATTGTGTTAAGAGAATATCATGAACCAAAGCATGAAATGCGTAAGGAACAAGAGACGAGTTTGATGTACCACGCAGTCTTTGATGAAATTGTACTAGGGAGTAGTCCACTTGAGAACCAGGAATCTCAATCTAAGAGTGGTTTTTTGAATCCTCAAAAAGCATTAAAAGCTAAAATGTATACTGGCAAAATGAAATGTCAAATAATTGAAAGTAAAGATTTTTGTGGGAATGCAATTGTTGACAACAAAAAGTCACACCACCTTGAAAATCCTCGCACATCACAAGACAAATCTTTACAGATGTTACTCCAACCCTGTAAAGATTGTCAAACATCCTGGACCTCTATTTTTGATGATTCAGTAATTTCTGCCTGTGGATATTCAAATTATAAAAGCCTACAAAATAGCCCTAATCCAGCCTTAGATTCTTCTGTTACTCTCCCAAGGATTGCAGTCAAAGATAATCAGGCAGTAGAAGATAACTCCCTGAAGGTTACTAATGGCAGTACCACAAGTAAAACTTGCTTTCACAATATAGAAGGAACATGTCCCAAATTAGTGACAGATGGAGCAAACAAGACAGTTACAGTAAATCAGACAGTGGATGTTAGCACTGATTTTAGGGCTTGTTTCACAACCAGCAGGGCAACAAGCGTAAGATCTTCCGTAGCATCTACATCAAGCAATACAGAGATAACAATGATGAACAAAAAACGGCCTGGTGAATGGCCCAGTGAGAAACAGAGAAGCGTGGCTTGTAACACAGATTGGTCATGCAGTCAGGCTGATGACGATGCGCCAGGGGCTGTGACAAAAGGATCATTGGGAAAATCTCTCTCAGTTGACAGTTCAAAACCTAATGAAAATGTCCTAAATAAGGTAAAGCCAATAAGATTAATAATAAAATTTTATTTGACCTTACATAGAGGCCATGTATGATAAAATAAATGGTTTGTTGAATTATAACCGGGGTTCCTAATGCTTTCATGAGGGGATGCTGGATGAGGGAAAAGGTGAATAGATTGCTTCCGAACTCTGTCCGTCTTTGGTGGCAGCTGTTGCCACCAAGTCAATTAGAAATTGGATTTTCGGGGTACCTGGATGGCTCAGTGTTTAAGCCTCTGCCTTCAGTGCAGGTCATGATCTCAGGGTCCTGGGATTGAGCCCCACATTGGGCTCTCTGGTCAGCAGGGAGTCTGCTTCCCTCTCTCTCTGTGCCCGCCTCTCTGCCTACTTGTCTGTATCAAATAAGTAAATAAAATTTCAAAAAGAAAAAAACAAAAAAGAAATTGGATTTTACACTTTATCTGTGTTTGTCATCTATTTCTAATTTCATTTTAAACCACGTTTTCCAGGATCCCCTGGAATTAAGAAAAGCGTCTGCTATCACAGACTTGAAGAAACATCCTGAAAGGTAAATCCGATGTATAAACGTATAGATACACATGGGGAAAAATCAAAACAGTAATTTGCTTTTTTTGTAGAGTATTTAACCATATGGAATAATAGCTAAATGGGACTTTAAGAGATCATCTGCTTCAGCCATTTGCCTTCAAACAAATATTAAGATAATGTATAACTTTAAAGCTTTTCACTTATTAAGATTATATCTCAATAATTCCTTCAGAAACTCATGGCTTCTTATCTTTATTTATTCAACCCAAATCTATACTGATTTAATTATTCCAATTTCCCCCATTCAATCCCCCTGTAGACCAACACAAAGTAGCACCTATGGAAAACTTACATATTTGAAGAAGTAAATAGCTGCCTTCTCTGGAGTATTTTAATCTTGATTTTAATTCATTGTGTAATTGGCTCTGCATCCATAGAGAATCTGGGGTGGGGATTTGGAGAGGAAAGGGCAGGTCTCTGAGAAATCAAATTGGTTTTCATGCTCTGAGTTCATTTACTTTTTCCTTCACTCATTCTTCATTCTCCTAATGAGTTTAATCTGGTGCTTACTTGCTCTGTCTCAAATAAATAAATAAAACCTTTAAAAAAGAGAGCAAGGCAATACATTTAAGCACCATGTCCATCCAGAATGCTTATAACTTTAAAAAATGTTGGCCAGGGACACCTGGGTGGCTCAGTCGGTTGAGCGGTTGCCTTTGGCTCAGGTCATGATCCCAGCATCCTGGGATGGAGTCCCACATCGGGCTCCTTGCTCGGCAGGGAGCCTGCTTCTCCCTCTGCCTCTGCCTGCCACTCTGCCTGCCTGTGCTCTCTCTCTGACAAATAAATAAATAAAATCTTTAAAAATGTTGGCCAAAGCTTGATTTAGGTTGAAAATCTATTAATTATGGATCAATAAAGTTGATTCTGTACTTCAGAATCCTTTTTTGGTAAAAGAAAGTATAAATTGGAAACTTTCTTACTTTCTTGACTTCTAGAAAGAATATATTTACTTGGATTTGACATCCTTACTTTCTAAAGATGTAATGTTTCCTACAGTCTTTCCATCTTAGTAGAAACTGATTTAAACTTGACAGAAAATAGTAAGAAATTTAAAATCTCTTTGAGAGGCATGTCATTAACAGAGAAAAATATTTGGAATCTTACCTAATCCAGTCTTTTATTTTAAAGGGAATGTCAACTTTCTAAAGAGCCGACGAAGAGTTTGCCATCAAAGTGCTGTCAGAAAATCATGCAGAGAGCCATCAAAGCAGAGTTGCACCTTTTAAATGTTCACTATCAAATGTGTCACCGCCACTGCACTGATATTTACAGACTCGTAGTGGAGAACAGGGCAGGGGTAAATAGGTGATTGTTAACTTTAAATCTGTATCTTAGAATGTTATTACAAGCTTTAAATTTATAACAAAATTTCCTTAATTTTTATTTTTGAAAGGCAAAGTGAGGGATAGACTGTAATTGGGTTTGTTAGCTGGTCTAGGGTTAATGGACTTTAAAAAGTCATACATTTTAATTTCATGCAGAGGCAGCAGGGTATGTCAAGATGGTGAATCCAGTGAAAAGACAGATTGGATGTTTCTTTATAAAGTCCAAGTATGGTTAAGTCAGTAGCAGAGTTTTTATGACATTCTGCCACATTCTTTCTGGCGTATATACTGAGGGCTGCTTCTGCTACTCCGAGAAAAACATCTTTGGTTTTCTTTTACTAAATATTTAAAAGAAGATGTCTTTACAAATATGATAGAGTTAGAACTCAGTGTATAATATAATAGTGTTAAATGGATGACTTGTGTCTAAGGAGTTTTGTAAATTTGACTTTTGAACAGAAATTTATCAAGTGATTCTACTAAGAAGGAATTAGGTTCAGCACTACTGTCTGTTTTGGGAGACTTAAAGGTTAGATATGAGAGCTTGAAAGAAAAAATAAACAAGGGCATGCCTCTGGAAGAGCTGCCCCCTCTGGCTGTGGAATCAAAATTGTTATCAACCTTGTCTACGTTTGCTTCCACGGTATGTATGTTTTATAATTAAAACTTTACTCTGTTTGCACAGAATACATTTTTAAACTAAAAAACTTTTCTTCCTTTTTCTCTTTCTAGCTGATGAAAGAAGAATCACATGTGTAAGTTATGGTTTCATCTAATATAGAATTCATTAGATCTTAAAAATTGCTTAATTTGGTTAACTTTAAGTGTTCTGTTGATCCTTTTCAGAACATTGATGAGCTGTTTAATAAAATGTTTGTCTGTTTAGCTTTTCAGGACCAGATCCTGAACTAGATAATCAAAGAACACGTGATGTTGACGTCTCTTCAAGCCTAAAACAGACACTCTCTCAAGTGAGATTTTTTTTTAAAGTAGCTCATTAATGTAAATCTGTAATTTTATGGCTTAAGCAAAGTAAACCATAATTTTCAGAAGTTCTCACATCTTTTTTTTCAGTCAGCTGTCTTTGTGTAGTACCACTTGAGGGATATAACTGATTAGAAGGAACAGTGCCATGATCAAACAGATGTCAGTGGTATCTGTTCAGTAGGGTAACCATCAAACCAGGAGACTGCTGAGGATGAAAGGCAGTGAGTGACATTAATGACTCACCATGACAGCTGGTATAAACTTGAATTGTCTAAGGCAACCATGATTTATGGCCACTGACATGCTGGTACACTGTGCTTAAAACTAGTAAATTGTTTAGACAAGGCAAAATTTAATTCCTTCTTTACTGAAATGACAAAATTAGTTTTTAAATGCCTTTTGTAGGTGTTCTTGAACTTTTTTGTCCCCCTAAGGTATTGTGTGTCCAGTGACAGTCTGTGTAAGAGCACTCTGCAGAGGGTGAAGTGGGATAGAAACACAGGCTTTATTCCTTATGAAGTGAGGCAGTGCTGTAAAAAAGCTGAACTTTGTTGCTGTTTTCAGATTTTGGTCTTAACCCTGAGGTTATACTATTTGGGTAGTCTTGAATAATAAGATGCATTAAGCCAAAAGTTAATTTCTTGAGTTATATACTTTTCTATTAACAAATGATTTAAAGTAAATTACTTTAGCAAATTATGTATTCCATCATTCTACTTGATCAAAAAAAAACCTCAGTTCTCCACAAATATTTAATAAGATGCAGATATATAATCTTAGTTTGGGCTACAAGACAATACCTATTATAAGTTAGGATGAAATTTTAATACCTATCATTAAATTAACAGGTTATGTGTGAAAAGCAGTATAGTGATAGGATAGTTGCTAAATTTCAGCTACTCCTGTACCATCTTCACAATTTTCCATAGCCATGTATTACCTATTACTTCACTTGCTTCGTATTTTTCTTTAAATGATTCCCCCCACCTTTTTTTTAAAGATTATTCATCTATTTCAGAGAGAACACACACAAGAGGAGGATGGGGAGGGGGAGAGGGAGAAAGAGAATCTCAAGCAGACTCCCTGCTGACCACGGGCTCCATCCCATGACCCTGAGATCATGACCCAAGCCGAAATCAAGAGGCGGACGCTCAACCTATTGAGCCATCCAGGCGCCCCTAAATGATTCTCCTTTTTAAATAAATTTATGGGTAAAAAGTAACTATTAAATATGGGAAAGAAATGCCACTTTTTATAAATAAGAGGATCCTATAAGCACACATTAAATATATTACTGTTAATTGTTAATGTGAAAAATCCTTATATGAACACTTCTGAAAATCATTTCAAGTACTTCTTGTGTGTACGCGTGCCACACTTTGCTAAATAATGGTAGTGTTGGCAGTCACTATGCACAGGCTGAGTTCAAACTCTTATTGTGACCAGCATAAAGCAGCAAGTTACTTTCAGTTTGCTCACTTACAGAAAATGATTTTGTTCTGTTTGCCTTCATTGTCGTGAGGACTGAACGATGCTAGTGAAGAGTACCTGCCACAGAACGTCAGAGCAGTAGCCACCAGTCCATATTTATTGTCGTTTTTATTATTTTCATCCTCAGATGTCTTTCCTGTCAGACAGTAGTCATCCTAAACAGGATGCACTACCCAAGGAAGATGGTTTGGAAAATGGTGACATCGATGTAGACTTTAGTCAGCTGAAACTTGATGACAAAGGTCAGTGTAAACAGTTCTGTGCATCGCCCAAAAACAAATCGCAAAGTTTAAAATACTCCTAGTGCCCATTCATTAAATCAAAATCAACATTTTGGATTGACTGAATGGCATCATTCTCATTATGAACATTAAGTATGTTCTTATTCCATCTACTTAGCATCTGTAAGGTTACTTAATATATTTGATAATGTCAAATAATACAGATTTTTTTCTTCTGGTTCATATTTTCCAATCTGAAAATTATTTCTTCTGTCCAGTTTGTATCTGTAAATTGTACTTTTTTTGTTTTTGTCTTCTATGAGAAGAGATTATAATCATTCCAGAAAGATCATTAATTCAATTTTTAATGAAATAGAGCTGCAGTACTGATTAATTCCTTTTTAAAGAGGTTTACTACTATTCTGTGTATAAAAATGTGTCTCTTCGTCAGTAAAGGATACTTTAAAAATCAGAAATGTAAGGCTTTTAGTAAGCTAAGAATCAGTGTTAATTAAAAGAAGACTGGGGAGCAGATCACTCAGAATAGTATTTTTCAGGGGCTAGCAAAAAACATCTTTCTCAAGGAATTCTTTATGCTTGGTTTATACTTTGTTGATATTTATTTTTACATAAAACTAGTAATTGTCATCATGCTGACTTATTCTGAGGAACTTTTTAATAATTTATCAGAGTTTAACATTGTACGTAATTCATAGCTGCTTCTGTTCAATTTCTCAGACTGCAAAAATTATCGAGAAGTAAGTGAAGACTGGTTTGATGCTAAAGAAAACCTGACGGGAGTTGACTTGTCAGGAATTCAAGAAAATCAAATAGAAAAAGACAAAGGGGATCCAAAGTTTCCACAAGGTTGGCTCTTAATTTACTAAGAAATCCTACTGTAGCTCATTTTGTAATTCTTAGAACTAAACTGTTTTAATATTTTGTTTGTGGCTTTCCTTTATAATTATAAAAAATGAGAAATTGGACATTTAGAGGTCAGTTTTTCTAGAAAGTAAATCAGTTTTAAAATGTTCTTTTCTCTCAGAAAACTGCTAAAAACATAAATCCCAGATTTAGCAGTAGAGGTCCGAGTCCTTTCTGCCATTCTGGGGCAACACCACTGCTCCTCCCGGACACACTCTTCCTCTGAACCCTCAGCAGATCTGTCAGACTGGCATGAGGGATCGAAATGGTTTTCTTTCCCTTACTTTACTGAAATAGATCAAATTATTAATGTTTTCATCTTTTGATAGTCTTCAGTTGCTTATAATAGTTGGAATTTCCTCTAGTTTCTGTGATCATTGCCCTTCTATCATTTATAAATATATGCTACCTTCCTTTATTTTATTTCTGTATGCTTCCATGGATTTTTATTTTATATAATACCAATGGTTTTGGGGGGCTTTTTTGCTTCTATAAATAATGCTTACTAAGATTTTTTTTTTTTTAAGATTTTATTTATTTGACAGACAGAGAGATCACAAGTAGGCAGAGAGGCAGGCAGAGAGAGCTAGGGGGAAGCAGGCTCCCCACAAAGCAGAGAGCCTGATGCGGGGCTCGATCCCAGGACCCCGAGATCATGACCTGAGCTGAAGGCAGAGGCTTAACCCACTGAGCCACCCAGGCGCCCCTGCTTACTAAGATTTTTAAACGGGTGCCTGGGTGGCTCAGTCGGTGAAGCGTCTGCCTTCGGTTTAGGTCGTGATCCCAGGGTCCTGGGACTGAGCCCCACATCAGGCTCCCTGCTCAGTAGGGAGCCTGCTTCTCCCTCTCCCTCTGCCTCTCCCCCGCTTGTGCTCTGTCTCTGTCTCTGTCTCTTTCTCTCTCTCTGTTAAATAAGTAAAATATTTTTTAAAAAATATTTTAAAACAAAATATAAAAAAATTTAAATTACCTGAAGGTTCTTCAATCTGCAGTAACCACTATGAGTATTCTTTACCATTCATTTATGCATTTTATGCATGTATTTAATACACATACACAGTTTAAAATAAATGACATTTTATCATCTAGTTTTATTCTAACTACTTTTTTTCTTTCCTTTCATTATTTTTTTAAGATTTTATTTGACATAGAGAGAGAGATCACAAGTAGACAGAGAGGCAGGCAGAGAGAGAGGGGGAAGCAGGCTTCCCGCTGAGCAGGGAGCACGATATGGGGCCCCATCCCAGGACCCTGAGACCATGACCGAGCCGACGGCAGAGGCTTAACCCACTGAGCCACCCAGGCGCCCCAACCTTTCATTATTTTTGTCCATATCACTTACCACATACTATGTACTTATCTTACCTGATCTATAGACTGCCTTCCCACATCACATATTAGCTCAGTTTTTTATAGTTTGTTAACTACCTGTCCCCAGGACCAAGCATAGTGTTCTGCCCGTGGGGTAGTTAGTCATCCTATTGTATCGAACTAGTGCAAGGTGAAGGGGATGAGTCAAATATATGTCTCCTAATACTTATTCACTGTAGCTTCTTGCTCCCTCCACACCTCAGTGTAGAAGTATACAGATAAATAGTTTCACTCTCTTCTTTACAACTGTATATTATAAACAAAAGAGATCAAGCAAGCTAAAGGAAGTAAGTTAATGAAGAAGGTTGGGTTATTATTGCCTAGGGATGAAAAAGTCTGCCTGCATTGCAGCACCACCACTTAACTAGATTTGTAACCTGAAGACCTCAGCAGCCGCCTCTGGAAAATGGAAATGATAACAATTGCTAGGTTGTGGGTGAAGTGCTGGGCATCCTGCCTGCAGTGGGAGGGGCACTCAGGAGGTGTTAGGCTATTACTACTGAGTGAAAAAAATAAAACTTACAACTATCCCATTATTATATAAAAATTAAACAAATAAAACTACTCGAAGAATTCATTCAACAAATATTTATTGTGTATTACCTATGTGCCAGGTATTGGTTTTGACAAGAAACTAAAAGAATCTCAATTCAGTGGATCCTTTTTGATTTCAGACCAAGTTCTCTTCAAAATGGAGACCATGAAAATGCATACTGAGAATGGAAAAATCTGTATCTGTAATCTTAATATTTGTGGTTCCCAAAAAGTGCCGTGTAAATCAAGTTGTTTGTACTCCCCCTTTTTTTCCTAATGTGCCATTACCATTAACAGGCTATATACCTGTTCTTGATATTTTTCTGATTTCAAGGTTCTGTTGGTGTGATACTTCCCCAGCCCAGGAATATCCATAAGGCCTAGCCAGGATTGACATGGGGGCAGTTAGGGTCCTCTGCATATCTCCCTTCCTAGATAGCGCTTCTTTGAACCAAAGACAAATGAAAGACATCTTTCTTATTATGATGTAATTGATTATCCTGACCAGATGTTATTGACCCATTTTTGAGCTATGAGAGACTTAATATCAAACAATCCAATCTCTTTATTTGGAAGATGATGTGATTAAGGCCCTAAAATCTTAAAACTACACTCTAGGCTCTTGGTCTTCAGACTAGGGCTGATATTCAGTAATAACTTTATAAGCTTTGTGATAATAAAAAAAGTTTTCACATTTCTTTTTAAATATCAAATATTAAATATCAAATATCAAATATTTCTCTATAAGCAGAAATGAAGAATATTGAAACTTTACGAAAAGATAAAGGTTACTTGATACATGTTGGTGGTCTCTGCCCTTCAGTATCTGAGGTATGCCAGGACTTATTTTCTGAGTTTCATTTTAAAATCTATTAATTGTTCATATTTTGATTTTTTTTAAAAATTTTTTCTACCTTTCACAAACTTTTATTTTTCTTTTAGGCTGATTTAAGGTCTCATTTCCAGAAATACCAAGTTTCTGAAATTTCAATTTATGATTCTTCTACTAATTATAGGTAGGTTTTCCAAATTCAGTAAGGTACATTTACTGGGTATGTGCTGTGTGCCAGGAGTGGACACCAGCCACAGTGGTGGTAAAGTCATGGGCCATTTCTACAGAGCTTTCCCAACCTGGTTGGGGGAGACATGTTGACAGCTACATCACTAATGGTGCTGTTCCTAATCAAATCTTCCATTATACTTTTTAATTTGGTATTAATGGCTTACTGATTTTTGTGTACTTAATCCTATTTCATTACCATTTCACACAGGGGCAGTAGAGTGCATTAGTTAAGAGAGTGGGCTCTGTAGCTAGATGGCTTATGGCTTGGGTTCTGTTCCCAGTTGCATGAGTAGCTTGCTGAATAAATTTGGACAAGTTACTTAACCTTTACATACCTCAGGCACTTCATCTGTAAATGAGGATAATAATAGTACCTTCATCACATTGCTATGAGACAGTTATTAATAAGTAAAGCAATAGGAATGCAGCCTAGTATATCATAGGCACTCAGAAAATTGTACTTTGTTTGATTATTTTTTATTTTAATTACCTTTTAGTTGATGCTTTTATGTTTTTTACCTTATCTACGTATAGTCATTTCCAATATTTATCATGCTACTTTCTGTTTTGTGACATTGTAGGAACATTCAAAATTATCAAACAAAATGGTGATAGCTTAGTGGAAAGTTATTTCATCTCTAACAAGGATAGCTGTTTATTTCAGATAAAGAAGTCTTTACCAATTAAGAAAGGATCCTATATGGGTACCTGGGTGTCTCAGTCAGTTGGGCACCCAACTCTTGATGTCGACTCAGGTCATGATCTCAGAGTTGTGAGATCAAGCCTGCGTTAGGCTCTGTACTGGGCTTGGAACCTGCTGAAGAGTCTCTCTCTCCCTCTAGCTCTGCCCCTTCCCCCTTGTGCTCTCTCAAAAAAAAAAAAAATTGTTGTTGAATTTTGTCTTAAATGGAGTCACTTAAGATGATGTACTCTTTTTATTTGACCTGTTGATGTGTTGTTAATACACTCCACTACATTAAAGTAGTTTGTAATCCTAGAAGTATTACTTGATGTGAAATATTCTTTTAGTATTTGTTGAATCATTTTAAAAAAAAAACTTTTATTACTTGAAGTATTATACATTCTGTGTGGAAATTTAGAAAACATGTTTTAAAAGAAAAATAGAGGAACTTGTAATAATAGATCCATAGTTCTGTCCTTTGAAAACAACTCCTTACCAGATTTGGTATATGTCCTTCTGTTAAATCTAGGGCTGGTGATTTCAAAAGAATGACTCTTGCCTAACTTTCTTCTCAATCAAATGGTTAAAATTCTGGTTAGATTTTCCAACTTTTTTTTTGGTTCTCATATTTTTCTGTGATGAGGTCCTAAGGACATTATCTATTCTGCCAAATGTTTTTAAAATTTGCCTTTCATATTTAAATGTTTGATCCACCTCAAGGTTATGTTTTGTGTATAGAGATTAATTTTAATTTTTTTAGTGATAACCAATTGTCCTAAGACTACTAATCTGTGTTACTCTGTCATATAGCAACTTTGCAAATGTTTTATATTAAATTTTAATATAAAATTAATAGAGAATTTCTAAGAAATGCTGTCTTTTACTTCCCATTTTTGTTCATTTTTTTTAAAGATTGTATTTACTTATTTGACAGAGAGAGTACAGGCAGGCCTCCCACTGAGCAGGGATGCAACTTGCAGCTTGATTCCGGGGCCCTGGGATCATCACCTGGGCTGAAGGCAGATGCTTCACCAACTGAGCAACTCGGGCGCCCCTAATTTGCTTTTTTGTTTTTTAAGATTTTAGAGAGAGAACTGGAGTGGGGTGGGGGCAGAGGAAGAAGGAGAATAGGCTCTTCACTGAGCAGGGAACCCCATGCAGGGCTCCATCCCAGGACCCTAAGATCATGACCTGAGCCAAAAGCACATGCTTAACCAACTGAGCCCCCAGGCGCTCCTAATTTCTTTTTTTTAAATTTATTCTAAATAATTATTTTTCCTAATCCCAAGGTAAGTATAGTAACCTTTTTATTTTTAAGGGCAAAAGTATGTATATATCCAGTAGTTACAAAGTGGAGTTTGAGGCAATTTAGTCATTAACAGTCTTTTGGTTTTCTGCTTTTGTATGTTAGATATGCATCCCTTGTTTTTAAAAAAAACATTGATGCAAAGATGGCTGTGAAAGAAATGAATGGGATAGAAATAAATGGAAAATCAGTAAACGTGCGGCTTGTTAAAACTCCTGGAGAATATACATCACCACTTTCCTACAAAAATGGAAATAAAGTTACTTGGAATAATTTGGAGAGAAGCACCAACAAAGAAATTACCTCAGTCTCCTCTATTTCAAGATTGCCCAGAACTAGGCCAAGGCAGCTGGGATCTGAGCAAGACAGTGAGTTTTTTCCTTTTGACCAGAAGGTTAGTTTTCTTGATGGATCTTTTCGGTGGTCTTTGTATAGGCCATACTGCAATAAGTAGTTTGGTAGCTCCAGAATCAGGGAGCTTGAAGTGGGGATGAGAATATTAATCTTTATCCTTTTTAACCATGGATCCATCCTAACCTGTTTTTGTACAACTCCAGTTGCTCTTGGGGAGTGGGGAATGTAGATCTTTGTAGGTCTGGCTATAGACTGTTTCTCTTTAACTAGACTCTTTGCCAGTACTTTGCAGTCTTTTTTGTCCCTATTCTTGGATAGTATTCCTGTGTAAGTAGTTAATTACTCTCTATTCACCCTTTCTCAAAGTTAATCTTGGCTTATAATCATTAAAACCATAAAATATAGTCATCTTATTATATATGCTCTCAATTTTACCTCATCAGGGTTTTAAACACTACATGGAAAATAATGATGTTGCCCCTTTTACCCTCACCTCTCCACTCTTCAGCAGTGTGCCTGGGGTCCTACAGGAATTCCACAGGTTTTTAAAAGATTTACATAGAATAAAATACACTCTTTTTGGTATTTTCAAGTTTAGGCAACCGCACATGGACGTGTAACCACATCCCAGTCACAATACAGAACAGTTTCTTCATTCCAGAATGTAGTCTTCTACTCTGTTTCCTCTCCTTATGATTTTCCTTTTCCAGAGTGTCATGTGAATGAATATTACATAACATTATTAGCCTGACAGCTAGCTTAATGTGTTGGAGATTGATCCCTATTGCTGTGTATATAGCATTTCATTCCTGTTCATATTTTGGCCATTTTTATTGGGCTGTTTGCTGTTTGGGGATTTTTATTTAAATTCAAGTTAGTTAACATATAGTATATTGGTTTCAGGGGTACAATATGGTAATTCAGCACTTCTTAAATCAACTGGTACTCCTCACTACCAGTGCAGACCTTAACCCCGAATCTTCTTTAACCCTTCCCCCCACCCACCTCCCTTCTGGTAACCCTCATTTTGTTCTCTATTGTTAAGATTCTATTTCTTAGTTTGTCTCTCTCCCTTTTTTCCCCCTTTGCTAATTTGTTTTGTTTCTTAAATTCCACATATGAGTGAGATCATGTGACGTGTCTTTCTCTGACTGTCTTATTTCACTTAGCATAATACACTCTAGCTCTATTCGTGTCATTACAAATACAGCAAGATTCCCTTGTTTTTTATGGCTGAGTAATATCCCATTGTGTGTGTATGTATGTATATATATATATACACACATTTATATATATATATAAAATATATATATGAATGAAAAAAATATATATATCACATTTTCTTTTTTCATTCATCAATCCCAAAAAATGAGTAATCTGATTAAAAAATGAGCAGAAGACATGACTAGACATTTTTCCAAAGAAGGCATACAGATGGCCATCAGACACATGAAGAGATCACTAACATCATTTATCATCAGGGAAATGCAAATCAAAACCATGGTGAGATACCACATCAAACATGTCAGAATGGCTAAAATCAACAACACAAGAAACAAGAGGTGTTGGTGAGGATGTGGCAGAAGGGGAACCCTCGTGCACTGTTGGTGGGAATGCAAACGGGCACTGTGGAAGTGACTCAAAAAGTTAAAAACAAAACTACCCTGCAAGTCAGCAATTGTACTACTGGGTATTTACCCAAAGAATACAAAAACACTAATTCAAAGGGATACGTGGACCCCAGTTTTTATAGCAGCCTTACAGTAGCCTAGTTATGGCAATCACCCAAGTGTCCATTGATTGATAAATTGTTGTTTATTTTATTATTGAATTTTGAGAGTTTTTTTTTATTTCCTGAATACAAACCTTTTATAAGATATGTATGATTTGGGAATACTTTTTCCTAACCTATACTTAGTCTTTTCCTTCTTTTAATACTGTCTTAAAGGAGTTTTTAATTTTGATGGAATACAATTTATCAAATTTTTTTAATTTGTGCTTTGCAAAACCCATGGTCACAAAGATTTTGAGTTAATTTTTATTTAATACATGAGATATTCTCAGCTTCCCAACATTTATTCATTACATTCATTTATTTAGAAAATATTTATTGTCTACCATGAGGGGCAGAACCTGACCCTGCTACCTGCTCATTATGTGACTGGGCAAGCTACCTAACCTCCATGTCTGAGCTTCCTTATTTTAAAATGGGAATAATAGTTCCTGCTTCACAAATGTTGTGAGGTTTAAATGAATTTAATACAGAAAAGTCCTTAAAACAATGCCGGGCACAGAAAATGCACTCAACTTAATAGTAGTTGTTACTGTTGTTGAGCAGTAATTTGGCTCTTTCTTGGAAATCTCATCCTTTCTGTGGTTTAAACTATCACTTAAACTATTGTATCCCAAACTTCTATTTATTCAGCAGTTATTACATACCAATTGTATACATAAATATTCTAGGCACTGGGAAAACAGCAAAGCACAAAACAGGCCAAAAAATATGTGGTCTTGTATAACTTAAATCTAGTGAGGAAAGATAATAAACAGTTAAGTAAAATGATAATGTTCTGATGGGATAGATAGAATAGTTGATGTATTTTGCCCTGTCTTTTCATCTAGACTAAAGTCTCAGCTCTTTGTTTAGCCGGAATTGTTATGGGATATGTAGTGGTTTCATAAAATTTATAACCTGGTGAATACTAATTAATCATTTTAATTTTGTCTGTTTGATCAGATTGTAAGATTCATAGGTGGAGGGGTTTCTATTTTATATAACCAGTTTTCCTTCCATAGTATGTGGTCCAATTCTGGATATATAGTCTGTGTTGATGCCATATTTAGTAAGTAAAATGTAGAATATTTGTAATTACTATGTAAACTAGCCTTTCGCTTGTCAAGTTAAGTAAGAGAACTAAGCCTCCATGCCATAAGCCTTAGATATCCACTGTATGTAGTGAATTAACCTCTCTCCTACACTGAGAATGAAACTAATTATGTCCTATCTTTGGGGAAAATGAGAGAATAGTTAACATCTGTGTTCTGTGGTTCAGATGAGGAATCCCAGTTGAGAAAGGCTGATTTAGACTTCAAATATTTTGTCACTATTAGAAAACATGTGGGACTTTTTTAATTTAAATACATGGTTCACAACACAGCTCAAGTAAATCTACTTGGCATAAATAATCCCAACTCAAAGTAAATTTCTTAGGAATTTTTATTTTACCATTTGTAATTTTAAACTTTATTTTAATTAAATAAGCTAAAGTGTCTATGTAATGGTCACTGTTTTAGGAAAACTTTAAAATGTTTATTTAGGGTGTCAAGAAGAATTGTAAACAGATTGAATCTACTAAACTATTACCTGATACACCTATTCAATTCATACCACCAAATACATTGAATCTGCGTAGCTTTACCAAAATCATGAAGAGACTGGCTGAACTACATCCAGAAGTTCGCAGGTAATGACTACAATTCTGTTACGGTGGTTTTAATATTTTTATGTAAAAATATAGTTCAGTGTGATAACTTAGCCATATTTAGAATGTGTTACTTTGGAAAGGACAGGTGCTTACGTGTGTTTTCCTTTTGCATAGAGACCATATTATAGATGCTCTTCAGGAAGTGAGAATAAATCATAAAGGTTTTCTGAATGGCTTATCTATTAATACTATTGTGGAAATGACTTCATCTGTCTTGAAAAATTCTGCTTCCAGTTAGGACTAAAAGAAGCAACAAGAGGTAAATCAAGCATATCTTTTATATTTAAATATTACTTAAAATTTTTAAGCTATTGTTTTTTTCAAATAAAAAATAGTATTGAATTTAAAGTAATAAAATAATGATATTATAAAATTAAAAGGCAAACATACTGCATTCGTTAACTACTAATGCAAAACCAGTTACCCAAAACTTAATTACTCAAACAGTATTCATCATCTCATAGTTTGCAGGTCAGGATTCAGGAATGGCTTAAGCTGGGTAGTTGTCACTTAGGAACTCTCGCACTGTTGCGGTCAAAGATGTTGCTTGGGTTGTAGTCATCAGGAGGCTTGGGTGAGACTGGAGGTTATGCTGCTGAGGTGGCTCATTCACAGGGCTTTTGGCCCCCTGGGCCTCACCACATGGGCCTCTCATTGGGGCTGCTTGAGTGTCTTTACATTGTGGCAGCTGGCTTCCCTAGAGGGAGAGCAAGATGGAAGCTGCAGTGTCTTTGTAACCTAGGCACGCTCCATGGTTTCTGTCACATTTTAGATGTGAGTTATTGTATGCAATCCATACTCAAAGGGAAGGGAATTAAGCTCCCTCTCTTGAAGAAAAGTGTATCAAAGAATTTGTACGTACTTTTCATTACATGCACTAACATGGGATTCTTTGTTATAAAATAACGAATGGGGATTTGTTTTCAGTTAGAGCTGTCTAGTGATTAAAGCCAGCTTTCTATGGTGAACAGCTAGAAAAGTTGAATAAAAGTAAAGAGTACCTGTATAAACAAGACACTGGGGAACTACCACCTAGTCATGAATTAGTGGGCCAAGGTACAGAGATGAATCTCAGGAAAATAACACAATGTTTGGGACCACATGTCCCCTAGTATTATTTGTAGAGGGGTAGCTAGTTTAAAGGACACTTCTGATAACATTGAAGCCAGAGAGATGGGCCTTGGTGAACACTCAGCACTGGGTTGGAACCCCAGCAGGTTGTACCCTAGTAGTAACTATAAACCAGAAATACATAGTTCTTCAGAGGGACTATAACTCAGCTTCAAAATTTATTCCCTGAGTTGGATTGAAATGATAGTGGGGTTATTTCTGACATGCGTCTAGCAGAAATGAAGATAGGAATTCTCTGAAATAAAGTAATGTCATTTTAAGCTTCAGATTATTTCTACCCACAATTTTGTGCATACATGTTATTTTGTAAATAAGAGTGCACAATCCAAAATAATAAATGAAATAAGGCCACATGAATGAAAACTACTGGATAATAAACACTACATAATAGAAACCAGCCACAGGGACTCCAGATATTTCAGTTATCAGACACCCTTAAAGAATATATCCTTATAAGTGATAGACCATTTGTAAAAATGGCCATAATTATTCTCTTCCCTGCATTTGTGGACCTTTACAATGTGACTTTGAAGCTCCTTTCATCAAGATGTAGAATCTGTTTTGCCACCCATTTGAATCTAGACCAGCCTTTTGAATTACTTTGACAAGTTGTGCCATTTCCAAGCCTTGTCTTCAAAAGGACTTGATTACTCTGCTCTCTTGGAAATGTGTTGCAGCCACAGGAAAAAGCCCAGTCTGTTGGAGGACAAAAAATTACATGGAGGATAGCCAAGGCATTCTAGCCTATAGCCAGCTGCTCCTAAACACATGACTGAATCTGGCATAGACTGGACATCAACCCCCACCTCCCAACCTGGCAGCTCTCCACAGAGCCATGAGCAAGCCCAACCAAGATGTGAACAATCCCTCATCTACCTGAGTCTAGCCCATTGCCAGTGGGCAGAATTATAAGCTTAAATAGGTAGCCATTGTTTTAAGCTACTAAGTTTTGAAGGTGATTTACTGCCCAACAAAAGCTAACTGATTCAGATGTGCTATATTCAGGGGGACAAAGGACAAGATTGAGGATTTCAATATAGAACTGAAAATACTTTAAAAGTGGAAGTCCCACTAATGAAAAAAAGAAATTTAAATTAATAACTCAGTTAATAGTTTCTATAACATATTAGACAATTAGTTGAAGTGAGAATTAGGTTAGGAAAAAAGAAAAGTAGGTCAGAAGAAACTATGGAATGAAAAACAGAGAAAGAAAAGATAGAAAACTTGAGAGAAGGTGAGAGAGAGGGAGAGTGAGACTGTCTATGGATGTAACAAAGCTTTAACAAAAAGAAGAGAGAGAAATAGAGCAGAAAAATTTTTCAGAAAAAAAATGGCTAAAGTATTCTTTAAATGATGAAAAACATCAAGCCATAAATTCAGTAAACCCTTTCAAACCCCAAACAGGAAAAACAAAAAGACATCAGTATATCAGAGAAAAAAATAAAGCTAAAATCTATAAAGCAGCCAGAGAAAAAAGAATTTACCTCAAGAGTACAACAATTAGATTGATATCTGATTCTTAACAGAAGCCATCAAATAATTCTACAAACTTTGGGTTCTGTACTAAAAAAAAAAGCCTTCAGGAATAAATGGGAAATAAATATATCTTTACTCAAAAACTAAGATAATTTGTTACTTAAAAGACTCATTTATAGTAAAGAAAATACTAAAGAGTGTTCTCTAGGAAGAAGGAAAGTGATTTTAGATGAAAGGTCAGAGATGTAGGAGAAGTAAAGATGAAAATGTATATATCAATTGGTATTGACTGTATAAACAAGAATAGTGGTATTTTACAGGTCCGATAAAAAATATATGACAATAGTAGCATAAGGAAATTGGGCACTTACTATTCTATATACCTTGTAGGTTGGAAAGAGGGTAAAATGTACTATATTGGGGGTCCAGATTACTACCTCTCCCCAACCTGTTATTCACTTGGAAAACTCACATGACTCAGTATATGGCTGTACTCATGGCTTCAATTTATGACAACACAATGATACAAAGCAAAATCAACAAAGGGAAAAGCCACATATGGTGCTGTCTAGAGAGGACCAGGCATAGGCTTCCAAGAGTCCTTTCCCATTGGAGTCACACAAGGTGTGCTTGTTTCCTCCAGTAGTGAGTTATGACAATACATATGGAATGTTGTATGCCAAGAAAGCTCATTAGAGAACCAGTGCTCAATATTTTTATTGGGGCCTGGTCACATAGGACCCACTTGCCTAGCACATTCCAAAGTTCCAGACACTGAAAAGGAAAGCAGCTGTTTGGTATAAACCACATTGTTCATACAAGTTTTGGTACAGTGAGCCACTCGGATTGGTGGAAACCCTTCAAAATCCAAGTTCCTAGATTCTAGCTGGGGGCCAACCTTGCTAGCAGGTCTTTTTGTAAGGAGAGTAGTCCCGATCCTGCTATGTTAACTCTCCTTTTACACATAAACCAGCTGATACCAGACTTTGATAATAAGTAAAGGATGCATGTTGTCATCTTTAGGGTAATTACTAAAAGAACAATTTTAAGAGAATACACAAAATGAAGTTGGAACCTTACCTTAAGCATGTACAAAAACTAATTCAAAATGGATCAAAGACCTAAACATAAGAGCTAAAACTATAAAACTCTTAGAAGAAAACAGAGGAAAAGCTTCACAACACTGGATTTGGCAATGATTTCTTGGAACAAAAAGATAAATTAGACTTCATCAAAATTAAAAATGTGTATCAAAGGATACCGTCAATAGAGACAGTGCACAGAATGAAAGTACTTGAAAATCATTTATCTGATAAGGGTCACTATCCAAAAATACATAAAGAATATCTATAACTCAACAACAATTAAGAAAACACCATAATTTTTAAATGGGCAAAACACCAAAAAACCCCAAACAGAAAATGACAAATGTTGATGAGGATGGGGAAAATTGGAAGTGTTGTAAATTACTGGTGGATATAGTGCAGCCACTGTAGAAGAGAGTATGGCAGTTCCTCAAAACATTAAACATAGAATTACCATATGATCCAGCAATTCCACTTCTGAGTAACTGGAAGAACTGAAAGCAGGGACACAAATGGATAATTTGTACACCCATGTTCAAAGTAGCATTATTCATAAGAACTAAAAAGGTGGCAGCAACCCAAAGATCCATCAGTGGAGTAATAGAAAAAATGTGATATAGGCATACAATGGAATATTATTCATTCTTGAATGAAATTCTGACCCGTGGTGCAACATGGATGAACCTTGAAGATAAGATTAGTGAAATAACCCAGTCGCTAAAGAACAAGTACTGTATGATACCACTTATACAACATACCTAGAGTAGTAGTCAGATTCATAGAGACAGAAAGTGGAATGATGGTTGTTAGGGGCTGGTGGAGGGGGAGAATGGTGTAGCTGTTTAATGGTAAGAATTTCTGTTTAGGAAGGTGAGAAAGTTCTGGATGGGGATGATTACAGAACAATGTGAATATACTTAATGTCATAGAACTGTAAACTTAAACATGGTAGATCTTATGTATATTTTAACCACAGTGTTTAAAAGCTTATGATTCCAATGCTAATATAGAGGTTATGGATTAATAAAAGTTTTTTTTTTTTTTAACCTACAAAAGTAGGTTGTAAAGGAGAGTAAAAAGAACACATAGAATAGGCAGGACAAATATTTAGTAAGATGAGGAAAACCCAGTTATGTCAATAATTAAATATTACTGTGAATGAACAAAATATTCCTATGAAAGACTCAGATTGTCATATTGGGTTTTTAAAAACCAATTATATAGAATCTCTAGAAACACATCCTAAAAACATCAGGATATTAAAAGATAAAAGGATGGAAAAAGAGCCACACTATATTAACATTAGAGTAAATGCTAGAGCAGTAAAATTACTGAAGAAAAAATATTTAATTTACCAAGAATAAATAATTTGAAATTTGTATGCATCTAATAAAACACCTTAAGATATAAAATGGAAATATTTCCAGAACTGTCAGGAGAAATTTTCAAGTTTATAATTAATAATGAGAGATTATACCTCTGGTAGAAGCAGCAAAAAAAAAAAATCAGTAGTGGTATTAATGATATGAACAGTCCAAATAACCAGTTTGACTTACTGGACATTATATAGAATGTAAGACACATCACAACTGCAAAGTCTCTTCAGGTCATTTGAAATATTTGCAAAGCTTGGCCATATGCTAGACCATAAAATAAGTGTCAGTAAATACTACAAGATTGAAAAGAGTGTGTTCTCTGGCTACAATCCAAATAATCTACAAATCAGCCATGGAAAGATAAATAGGAAATCCCCATGTTGGAAATAAATGTCTAAATAACTGGGGACTAGAAGAAGAAATCATATAATGAAAACTAGAACATAGGTTTTAGTTAAAGGATGATAATGAAAATCCTCCACATCAAAACCTGAGGGATGCTGGTAGAGCTTTGTAAATAGAAATGGATAGCCTTGAATTCCTATGTCATAACAATGATAAACAAAATTAATGAGCAGAGTATATAACTTAAGAAGTTAGAAGAAAAAAAGAAAAGTAATAACCCAGAGGAAGTATAAGAGGTATGAAAACTACTGAAATAACAAATAGTAAGGCTCAACAAATTTGATTCTGGAAGAGAAAAAATAAAGTTGATAGACCCCTGATGAGACTGATAAAGCAAAAAAGTGAAGATACCAGCAAGGTAATATTTTTCACAAAGGAAATATCACAAATCTTAGTCATTGCAAAGATGAGAGGACATTGTGAATGACTTTAATATATTCAAGTTCTTTATTAAATCTTCCTAGGAAGATTCAACTTAACAAAAACAGACACTAGAAGGTATAGAAAATCTTACTAATCTTGTATTTATTAAAGAAATTGAATCATAAATAAAACTCTTTCCACAAAATAAAATGCAGGCTCAGATGGCTATATTAATGAATTCCCCAAACATTTAAGGAAGAAGGAATATCAGTCTGAAGTTTTCCAGAGAAATCAGTATAGTCATGACACCAAAACCCAGACCAATGGTATTGTAAGATTGGAAAATTGTAGACCAGTCTCATGAACATGGATGCAAAAATTCTTTTAGAAATATCAACAGACTGAATCCCACAGTTTGTAAAAAGAATAATACTTTATGGCCAAACTGACTATTTCAAGAATGAAAGATTGATTTAACATTTGAAAGTCAATATAATTTACCTTATGTAGAGAACAATGGAGAAAAACCACCTTACTATTTCAGTAGATAGAGAAGTAGATAAAATTCACCATCCACACATGGTAAAATTCTGAACAAGCAAGAAATAAAATGTCAAATATTTTCTTCATGAGAAATCCCAGGATCTTTTTATTTTATATGCAAACTAACAAGTTAACGTGCCATAATTTCATTAATGCTGGCAAAAGACATGAGCCTCCTGGGACAGAGACAAAAGAGTTTGTTCCCACAGCGATAGCAGTAGCCAGAATATTATTTTCTTGCCTTGTTCCTCGAGCCTCAGTGCAACCCAGTTGCAGGGCAACTCAGGGCAACCCAGTGAGAGCCAGCTGACAACCACATATCCAGCAGGGTACATTCCAGGAAGAGCCCCATGCTTAGGAAACCCAAATATTTTATTACGAGGCTGCAGGCAGATCATCAGACCTTTGTCATAGAGGGAGACATCTGTATTATACTCAATGTATTTGTCTTTAAAGTAATCGTAGGTGTTCATTAATAAACCGGTTTGTGAGTCTAACTGTATCATACCAGCCATGGTGCTTCCCAGTGAAGAAAGTAGACTTCACATGTCACTTAAGTGATTTCTGTTCCAGACATTGCCACATTTTTACCATGATGACAATCTGGTTTTCTCTGTGGAAATAGTCAAAATAGTCCTCTATATGTATAATATCTAGTGGCCTGTTTCTATTTTGACATAGTAGTAGAGTTTAGTGATATGCTTAGTCAAGGGATAGAATTTTATGTGAGTATTTTTGATATTCATAATATGAAAAATGAGTTTAATGATAATGATTGGTTTTGTAGTAGAGTGTACTGATAAATAAGTACAGTAGTACCCCCCTCCCATCTTCAGGGGATAACTTCCAAGATTCCCAGTGGGTGCCTGAAACCAACAGATCGTACCAGACCTTAGATATATACTGTGGTTTTCCTATACACACAAGTCTGTGATAATGTTTAATCTGCAAATTAGGCACAGTAAGAAAGTAACAACAGTAACTAATAAAACAATTATAACAATGTAGTGTAATAAAGGTCATGTGAATGTGGTATTTCTCTCAAAATACACTGTCCCTAGCCTTCTCATGATGGTGTGAGATGGTAAAATGCTCCTGTGGCGAGATGAGTGACGTAGGAGGTGACATAGCATTAGACTCCCACTGACCTTGTGACAGTACTTCAGGAGGGCCCTCTGCTCCTGCTCCTGGACCCCAGCTGACTGCAGGCGGAAGGAAGAGCGCAGAGAACGGGGGACTTCTGTATATACTTCTGTGGAATATTAGATTTAAAGCAATATGTTCTATGGTTGATTTCTCCTTTCTTTTCTTGATCTGTATAGAATTTCCTTGGAAAGCATGAGCTCCCTCCTACAGAGAATGTTCTACAACACTTAGGAAAAAATTGTGGCAATAGCAGATGCCGTGATTAAATAGGCTTAATAAGCGGATTTAACTGTGTATATTGTACTTTATAGCCTTCCCTTCACATCTAGCAGCTGTTGTTTCTACAGTATTACCACCTCCTCTATATTAAAAATAAGAAAATAATTTTAATGTTCATAAACTTTATATTTCAAACTTGTTACTTAAAGACTTCAAGCTGCATATTTTGGATTAGAAAAAATGGTTGTGTCTACTTTTAAAAATTTTGTTATATCGGTTTTTAAAAATAGTGACCAAGACAAGGTTTATTATTTCAGAGTCCATTAAGTAATTTCGATCCAGAAAAATATAATTTACCTGAAGTTCTTAGTTCCAGTTTTCAGTAATCTTAAGACTTAATTGGACCACGGGATAACAGATAAACTGAATTTGAATTCACAGATACATAACATTTTGGAATGTGTATATTTTTAAGCTTCCTAGACAGTTATATTGAAGCTCTGATACATTTAATGTATTTTTGACTTTAGTATATATATATATATATATATATATATATGCACACTTTACAGTATAAAACATTAAGCTGTATTTTCCCTAAGAAGAGTGAATCCACGTGTGCTTTGGTAAAACACTAGTCACCATGTTGTTTATTTTGTTTTTTGAGTAAGTTCTGTTATATTAGGTTAAATTGTAAATTGCAACAATTTTCAAAGCCTAATTTTATATCGTATTAATTTCTTTAATGGATTACTTTTTAAAAGTTTCTTCTTTAACTTCTTTTAACTTCCTTAAAGTTTAAAATTGCAGTTTTGCCAATATTAAGATGAACATTTAAATATGCATTTTCTTCAAATGTTTAAAATGTTTAGAGCATTCAATAGTTGGTATCATTTGATTAAAAGTCAGTCATTTAACATTTATATTTGATGTATTTGTATTTAATAAAGGCAGAATCTGTAGTACGATTTTAAATTTGATACTTTCTGCAGGTTTGATGGCATTTTCCAGGTGTGAATGAGCCTACGAGTGTTTATGTGGAATACACATGGATGGGAAGGAAGGCTAACTATCCAACTCCTGGATTTCAAAATTTTCATCCTTTAAGGGATTTTTGGTTATTAATTTGTCTCCAGATATTACCAGATCCACCCCAGATATTCTACCAGGAGTTGGGTTCAGGGTGGGAAAAAAATTCTTTTTTTTTTTTAAGGATTCTTAAGTGAAACTTGAGAACTCTTGCTTTTTGGCCATACATCAAATCAAAGGATTGTGGAAATTTTTTCCCGTATGTTAAATTATGTAGTTATTTATATGAAAAGACTGCATTCAGAGTTAACATTGAGTAAAGTTGAAACATGGACTAAACATTATTTTCAACATGCTAGCAACAATAAGAAGCATACCGCTAGTCATTGGTTTCCAAAAGGCTTTGATGAAGTGAAATCCCCTTTTAGAATACAAACAGACCAAGTTACTGCATTCAATTTGGGGAAAATATACAAAGGATCATTTGACATTATAATCTCAGATTTCTTAAAGATGTCTTATTCAAAACCAAAGGTAAAGCTCAGATAACTTTAGTAGATCAAAAAGTTAATACCAGTAAATTGATACTGATATGAAGCTTCCCAAGTTAAATATAACAACTGGAGTAATTGGTGAATATCTTGGAACTCAAGTAAAAAAATCAATATTTAGCTTACTTTAAAATCTCTAATTTGACATTAGTTAATTATATAAAACTCTGGTAGAATTCTAAAGATTGATCAAATTATCCAAGTTTCCAAATATCTTAAATTAGCAAAGTTTTAGATAATTTTAGCAGACATGTTATTGCTCAGAATCACTTTTTTTCATACTGTATTATTGGGACAATGAATAACATTTTAGCTATATCAACTCGAATACACAAGTAATTATGTTTAGAGAACACCAGAGCTCTGGAATGTTGTTGATACCCTTAAGACTATCACTAAAAAGTGGGACCAAAGTTCCCAGTTGGTTCTGCCGGATACCAATGTCAATTCTGGTCCAAGGAGATAATGTGTGTAACTGAGCAACCCAGTATAATCAATAGTCTCTTTCAAAGGAAAAGTTCTCCAGCCAGTGTTCTGTGTGTATTAACTTCACTGCTTTTTCACTATTATCATTGTTAATTATCACGTATTTACCTCCACATAAAATGTTCAGTAAGTGTTAGCTCTTCTGGTCAGCAGAGTAATGACCGCCAACCCATCCTGTCCTCCTCTCCCCAAGTATGTGGATGTGTCACTTGGCAAAGGGAGTTAAGGGTGCAGAATTAAGTAAGATTGCTAAACAGCTGACCTGGAAGATGACCCTGGCTTAGCTGGTGGGCAAAAGAGAAAGCCAGAGAAATAGCATTTCTAGAAGCATCTCTACCTGCTGTTGCTGGCTGTGAAGATGGAAGAAGGGAGCCAGGAGCCAAGGAGTGAAGGGTTGCCTCTGAAAGTTGGAAAAGGCAAGGAAACAGATTGTTCCCTAGAGTCACTAGAAGGAACATGGCCCTGCTGACATCTTGATTTTAGCCTAGTGAGACCTGTGTCTGACTTCTGATCTCCAGAAGTGTAAGATAATGAATTTGTATTGTTTAAATCACCAAGTCTGCAGTAATGTGTTTCATGAGTGTTAGGAAGCGAATGCAGATGATAGAAGTTTACAGGTTCTGTGTATCTTTACCTGAATTTTGACTCTCAGGGGAAACAGTTCTGTGTGAGCTGTGAGTGCTGTAGAACCCCTCAATTGCTACTATTTATATAGAACTTATATCTTAATAACTGCATGATAGTTAGGGCTGATAGTCTCCTGATCAGAGAATATCATGATATGTATTATGGGCATGATTGCTATAAATCACTTTGCTTTTATGGCCAGGAAGTAGAAAGCCTGGTAGCACACTGTTTAAGAATATAGGCTCTGAAGCTAGGTTCCCTGGGTTCAAATTCCCACTCCAACTTTCTTAGCTGTTTAGCCTCGGACAAGTTAGATAACTTCCCTGTGCCTCAGTTGTCTGGTGTGTAAAATGGAGGCAAGTATCTTCCCTCATCATGATGGCATAAAGTAGAACACAGTATTTGTTCTAATAAAACAGCCTTCAGTCAGAGTGTGCTGCTGATGGTGGTGCTGTCAGCTAGAGGGGTTCAATAATGCCTCTCTTCATGTAGTAAGTTTGCTCTTTGTTGTATCTTCCTGCTGTTCTATTTTCATTTTACTTTATTTTTTTCTCTTCTATAACTGTCTGTAACCTGATTCAATATTCCTTAGAACAAAGCAGACCATAATAGTATATTAGTTAGAGGCTACTTGATGACAAATTATAAAAACACAACCCTAACAAAAGCTGAAGAAAAAAAAGGAAAATCAGCTTATAGTTGACAACTCCAGAAACGAATTCAGGTGTGGCTGGATCAAGAGGCTTCTGTCTTCATCTCTCTATGTCTATCACACACACAATCCTGAAATAATTAGGAATGGTTACAGTGTTCATTCACCAAGAACTTCTGGGAAACAGGCACACAGGAAATGTTCCAACTGAGTACTTGGTATAGAGCTGTTTAACTTCTATTTATCAACATTTAGACTTACAAAGCAGTTGCAGAAATAGCACAGAGTTCACAATTTATAGAACCATAGCAAAGTAATCAAAACCAGGACATTAACATTGGCACAGTACTGCTGCCACAAACCTTACTCGGATTGCACCAGTTGCGCCCCTAGTGTTCTTTTTTTGTTCAGGACCCAATCAATCCAGTATGTCATGCATTTAGTTATTGTTTTCTGTACCCCTTCTAGCCTAGGTCAGTTCCTAAGTATTTTCTTGTCTTTCATACTTTGATGCTTTTGATGAGTAGTGCTTGACTACTTGGTAGAATGCCTCTTAATTATAGTTGATCAGCTGTTTTCTCCTGATTAGACTGAGGTTATGCATTTTTTTAAAGATTTTATTTATTTGACAGAGATCACAAGTAGACAGAGAGGCAGGCAGAGAGAGAAAGAAGGGGAAGCAGGCTCCCCGCTGCCCAGAGAGCCCGATGCGGGGCTTGATCCCAGGACCCTGGGATCATGACCTGAGCTGAAGGCAGAGGCTTTAACCCACTGAGCCACCCAGGCCTCCCGGTTATGCATTTTTTGAAGAGTGCCATAGGAGTGCTGTATCATCAGTACCTCCCAGCTGGGGATACGTGATAGGTCTCATACAGGTCATGCCCTTCAGTTGGTTATGGTGGCCTCTGCTGGGTTTCAATGTAGAGTTACAATTTTTCCTTTACAATTGAGGGAGCTCTTTGACAGTATGAAAACACCGGTTTCTCTTAAAATGTTTGCTCACTGCTTTCGGCTCCATTAGCAGATCTTGCCTGAAAGGATTATTCTTGTGGTATTTGTTTGATGATGATTTTGTGTGTTTCCTTTCGTCCACATTTATTACTTAGAATTTGCCTGTGAGGAAAAGCTGTCCCCCCCCCCCATCTATTTATTCAATTGTGGAGATCAGTGTGGACTCACTGATGTCTATTTGGTCTGTGAGTTATATAATACAGTACTATTATTTCTTATTTTGTTACTCAGATTATTTCTTTTTTTTTTATAATTTTATTTTTTATAAACATATATATATATATTTTTTTTCCCCAGGGGTACAGATCTGTGAATCTCCACGTTTACACACTTCACAGCACTCACCATAGCACATACCCTACCCAGTGTCCATAACCCCCCCTCTCCCAACCCCCCTCTGCCCAGCAACCCTGTTTGTTTTGTGAGATTAAGAGTCACTTATGGTTTGTCTCCCTCCCAATCCCAACTTGTTTCATTTACTCTTCTCCTACCACATTAACCCCCCATGTTGCATCTCCTCTCCCTCATATCAGGGAGATCATATGATAGTTGTCTTTCTCTGATTGACTTATTTCGCTAAGCATGATACCCTCTAGTTGCATCCACGTTGTTGCAAATGGCAAGATTTCATTTCTTTTGATGGCTGCATAGTATTCCATTGTATATATATACCACATCTTCTTTATCCATTCGTCTATTGATGGACATCTAGGTTCTTTCCATAGTTTGGCTATTGTAGACATTGCTGCTATAAACATTCGGGTGCACGTGCCCCTTCGGATCACTACGTTTGTATCTTTAGGGTAAATACCCAGCAGTGCAATTGCTGGGTCATAGGGTAGTTCTATTTTCAACATTTTGAGGAACCTCCATGCTGTTTTCCAGAGTGGTTGCACCAGCTTGCATTCCCACCAACAGTGTAGGAGGGTTCCCCTTTCTCCGCATCCTCGCCAGCATCTGTCATTTCCGGACTTGTTAATTTTAGCCATTCTGACTGGTGTGAGGTGGTATCTCATTGTGGTTTTGATTTGTATTTCCCTGATGCCGAGTGATATGGAGCACTTTTTCATGTGTCTGTTGGCCATCTGGATGTCTTCTTTGCAGAAATGTCTGTTCATGTCTTCTGCCCATTTCTTGATTGGATTATTCGTTCTTTGGGTGTTGAGTTTGCTAAGTTCTTTATAGATTCTGGACACTAGCCCTTTATCTGATATGTCGTTTGCAAATATCTTCTCCCATTCTGTCAGTTGTCTTTTGGTTTTGTGAACTGTTTCCTTTGCTGTGCAAAAGCTTTTGATCTTGATAAAATCCCAATAGTTCATTTTTGCCCTTGCTTCCCTTGCCTTTGGCGATGTTCCTAGGAAGATGTTGCTGCGGCTGAGGTCAAAGAGGTTGCTGCCTGTGTTCTCCTCAAGGATGTTGATGGATTCCTTTCTCACATTGAGGTCCTTCATCCATTTTGAGTCTATTTTCGTGTGTGGTGTAAGGAAATGTCTATGCTACCTAAAGCAATCTACACATTTAATGCAATTCCTATCAAAGTACCATCCATTTTTTTCAAAGAAATGGAACAAATAATCCTAAAATTTATATGGAACCAGAAAAGACCGCGAATAGCCAAAGGAATATTGAAAAAGAAAGCCAGAGTTGGTGGCATCACAATTCCGGACTTCAAGCTCTATTACAAAGCTGTCATCATCAAGACAGCATGGTACTGGCACAAAAACAGACACATAGATCAATGGAACAGAATAGAGAGCCCAGAAATAGACCCTCAACTCTATGGTCAACTAATCTTCGACAAAGCAGGAAAGAATGTCCAATGGAAAAAAGACAGCCTCTTCAATAAATGGTGTTGGGAAAATTGGACAGCCACATGCAGAAAAATGAAATTGGATCATTTCCTTACACTCAGATTATTTCTTAAGGGATTAGGAATCATCAGCCTTTAGAGATTAGAAGCTGCGTTAGGTTGGGTTCTGTGTCTCTGTGAAAATCGTCATCCTTTCTCAAGTGCTCATTTTCTGCCACCACTATTTTAGGCTATTTTAGGCTCATCTTACTGGCCCTGCCCTGGAATCAACTACTTCTCCAACAAACTTCATTTTCCTTTTTTTTTTTTAATGTTTTATTTATTTGACAGAGATAACAAGTAGGCAGAGAGACAGGCAGAGAGAGAGGGGAAGCAGGCGCCCCGCCGAGCAGAGAGCCCGACACGGGGCTTGATCCCAGGACCCCAAGATCATGACCAGAGCCGAAGGCAGAGGCCTAACCCACTGAGCCACCCAGGTGCCCCAAACTCCATTTTCCTTTATCGGAGAATGCTATCCAGGAGCCAAGCTCCAGTCAGCAGGGGCGCTCCCTGCTGTTGGAGTTGGTCTTGGGCCCTCTCTGCACACAGACTCCCCTCGACTTCCTCAGTCTGGTAGACACCTGAAGTGACCACAGTTCTTGGTGTCTTTAGCCTCACAGCGTGCAGTCAGGATAGCGACTGTTTTCTGAATGTGCTCAGGTGTTTCCTATTCCTGACCGCCCCCCGCAGTGTGGTTATGTTACACATATGTAACAGCCTCACAAGAGGGGAGAGGGGTCCTCTGGTCATGTGTGTGCAATCTTATCTCTTGCTTTTCTGCAGTAGCTCTGGATAGGTTGACTTCTCTTACTATTTTATATAGTGTTGAGATACTTTAAAAATTATTTCTTGGATGTTTTATATCTTGGATGTTAAGATTTAATCTGAGGGCCTGTGCCAACCCCTGTCTCCTGCCCCCCAGTTCTTCTCAAGCTCCCTGTGCTCACTGAGGTGGGCTGGCTGCAGGGGGTGAGGGACATCACACTCTGGCATTTGGTGACTTTCCTCTTAGTTTCTGTGCAGCTCCCAGATTCTCCCAGTGACGCTGACAATACAGTTATGTGCAGGATTTACTTTCCCCTTGTTTTTGTTTGCTTTTGGAGAGGGCATTTGGGGAAATCAGAAACTCTGCAAGCCCTTCTCAGCCACTGGCAAGTCCCAAGTGTTTGGGTTTTACCAGCAAGACACCCTTGAGGGATTTGAAGAACTGAAGCTTGATGAAGCCGAGTGCTCCTGCGATGCTGTTCACGGAACAGAACAGAGTCATTACTGCTCATACATGGCTCTGGAACCCCCCATTCATCGCTGCTGCTGACTAAATCTTTACCTCTAACTCGCGGACCTAGTGGTGAGGATGCCAGCAAAATCTTCCCCTTTGTGTCAGCAACTTATTGAAAAATTGTACAGAACCCTTACAGTTTTCCTCTCCCAGTCTTTAATGCTGTTGCTGCATCTGTGTCTGGTCGGCGCTGTTTCCCAGAAGAACGCTTCTGTCGTTTGAATCTGTTCCTCTGTATTGAAGGTGCTTTTGTCTGGCTGCTTGTAAGAGTCTTTATTACTGGTTTTGAGCAACTGGATTGTGATGGGCCTTGCTGTATTTTCTTCTTCATGATTCTCATGCTTAAGGTTTATCTGTATTCTTGAATTCGTAGGTTTGTAGAGCAACATCTACACAGTCGTTTCCATATTGCTGTCTGACTGGACTCTCAGTCACATGTGGGTTAGGCCATGTGAGGTTGTCTTACGGTTCCCTGGTGCTTTGTTCTTTTGTTTTTCTTCTCAAGTCTTTGTTCTGGGATGTAGTAGTTACTTGGAAATCATTTGGCTTGATCAGTTCTTGCTTTTAATCTTTTGTTAGGTGGCCCCGGGGCAGCCTGTGTCATTTTTCTGACTACAAAGGCAATGCCCTGCTAATTACTCCATCAGATGTTCTGCCTGTCTCAAGGTTTTTCCCCTAGGATTGGAGGAAAGTGGAGCCATTCCAGGCCCTGTGTGAGTTCTTGGGGATTGTGCCAATCTGTTCCTTTCCGGTGGTCCTTTTCTCTGCCTTAGGCAATGTCCTTCCATGTGAACACGAGTCAGTATTAGAGTCCCAGGCTCCGGGTGGGGGTGGGGGGCTGCAGACCTTCCCTGTGCAACATTCCTCCCCCGTACTCCCAAGCCCTGCCTCCCTAGCTGCCTTAGCCAGGCCTTCCCTGGACTCCCAGCATTCTCCTCTACTCCACGAGACCCCGGGCACTGTTTGGGTTCCCAGCTCCCTGTGGTCTAGAATTTACAGGCAGCAAGCAGTCATGCTACCTCACTAATGTGCCTGCCATCCGGGATCGCGGTCCTGCCCTGCCTGTGGTCCAGTGTGACAACTGTGGCTTCATTGGTCTTGTCCAGTGTTTTCGTATAAGGGGGGATGGTAAATCCGGTTCCTGTTACTTCAGCGTGGCTGGAAGCAGAGGTCTTCTTATGTTAAATTTGAATTTTTAGTAATGTTGAGCAGTTTTTGACCCCTCAAGGTTGTGTCTCTAACCTAGCTGCGCACACAGCCAAGCATCTGGCCATTTTCTCAGCTCTTCCATTGTGCACCTTCATGTCCATCTAGCTGGAGGTGCCTGGGAGTAGGATGGTTTTCCGTGCTCCCTACTAGAAGTCCACATGCTTCTGACAGAATCTAGCCATGGCAAAGTCACCGCCTCTTGTGTGCCATGGCTGTGGGACAAGCGTGGAGATTGCTTGCGTTCCCACCCATGCAGAAGAGGGAACCTGTTGTAATTACTGGGCATCTCTTGACCAGACCCCCCAATGCAGACATGGAGACCCTAGGGTGTCTGCGGCACACCCACATACACACAACACACACACACTCTGGCACTCTCAAGAGAATTGTGAACCTACACAGTTCATGAGCTTGAGAAGTACAGCTTGTTTTTTTAGGGGTGTCTGTCTGTTAGGGGGTATGTGTAGGCACATGGAGAGAGGAAGTGACGAATGCCCCCCCCCTTACCCTGACCTTGCGTCCGGTTGCTGTTGAGTTTCAGAGAAAATATTGCCAAAAAATGTTTCCTGCTCAGCCTCCTGATGAGAGTACAGGAGTCCCAAAGGACCTGATGAGGAGAGGTCACACAGAGGTTCATGAGCCAAGAGTTGGAAGGGCTGCGCCATCTATGAGCGTAGGGCAAGTCTGATAGCCTGACAATGCATGCCCTTGGCCCTCCTGGTGGCTGATGTACCCTAGCACAGGGCTCACAGTGGAGCTGGCCCAGGGCTCCGGCCCTCACCATTCCCTTCCCGCTGGCCTGCAGTCCCTCTCCTGCACTTCTGCCGGCCAGCCCTCAAAATTCCCTACACTACAGTCGGGCCCGGTGTCCCTCATCCTGTATGTTCAGTTCCTATATCTTGGCTTTTGGGTTGTTATTGAGAGTTTTAATTTGCCCATTAGATTCACAAACCGGAGGGCAGGACCTGCATTGTTTACCTAGCACAGTCTTGCTCACAGTAGGGGCTCTGTTGTCTATTAAATGAATAAAGTGGGGGAAGCCAGGCTGCCCAGTAAGGTGTACTTTCCTAAGGTTCAGGAAGAGGGGCTAATTAAGTCAAGAGAGCTTGTGCCCTGCCCCGCCATCTGATGCAGACCCCTCACTCCTAGGACCATTTGGGGTCCCCAGTTGTAGGCATGCTGGCCCTGAGCGCCCTCCCAGCCTGTATTCAGAAGAAAATGGATGACCACTACCCACCATCAGCTGCCTCCTGTTCTCTGAGCAGACAGCAGGTGGCTCTACTCCCTTTCATTTAGCTAGGAACCAAGCCTTCACTGTGGACCTGGGCCAGCCACTGGGCTAAGTGCATGAAGCCAATGTGGCCATTGCCCTCCAAGTAGCGATTCCCCCCCGCTCCCGCCTTCAGTGAGCATAAGTTAATTTCTCAGAGTTCTCCTTGGAATAGGATGTTACAGGAAGGAACCCCTGGTGAGATCCAGCCACCAGGAGAGCTTTCTTATGTCTCCCATTCATGCCTCTGCACGGGAAAACCTCCTTCCCCAGGGCTCTCCTATGCATCCCTAGGAGCCCTTCTCTGACCATTCTATAAGGTGTGTGCCCAGGCTTCTCGTCCCCTCCCCCTGTGAGTTCTCCAGGCCCGCAAAAGCCCAGAGTGACCGCCTTCCAAGGCAAGTCTAATGCTGTCCTCTTTCTGCTGGAGTTGGGAGTCTGGTGAGCTCTGGGAGTAGGTTCTCCAGCCTCCTCTGCCTCTCGTCAGCCATCCTAGGCAGCAATCCACGGGGGCACCTTTCAGTCCTACCAGGACTCCCAGGGCCTTTGGGCACCCCTGACATGCCCCTCCTCCCCTGCGCCCACGCCATTGCTTATCCTGAATTTATTCCAGTTCCTCATTGTGTGTCCTCTTCTGATTAGTAGGAGTCTCCCCAGGTTCCGGGGCTGGTTTCGTCCCCACGGGTGCCCCAGTGCCCGCACCTTGGGGAAGAGAGATGTAGTCTTGACCTTTTGCAAAGCAGACCACCCGGGGGCAGGAGCGAGAGGAAGAGCATGGTGCCCCTGTTGAGACTGCCATGCCCTGTCTAGGAGATCCTCCCTGACTTAAACGCTCGCCTTTAGGCAAACATTTCGGGACCAACCCAGGCGGCGGTCGCGGCGCAGACTCCCCACCCACCCCCACCCCCCCCCCCCCCCCCCCCCACCCCCCCCCCCCCACCACTCGAAGCCCGAGCGCGCGTCCCCCGGGAAGGGTCCCAGCGACCCCAAGCTCGCTCCTCGCCGTGCGCGCTGCTCGTCGTGGGGTCGCCTTGTCTCGCGCGTCCGGCATGCAGGTGCCGTCCCGGAGACCTGCCCACCGCCCCCACCCCACTCCGGAGCCGCAGTGGGCAGGGCCAGGCGCGCGCCGCCGCTTCCCTCCGCGCCTGCTCCCGCCCCCGGCGCCGCGGCGGGCTCAGTGCTTGCGGGCTACCCGGCTCGGAGGCGCGCCATGGCCCGAAGCCTGCTTGGCCTCCCACGGCGCGGCCTCTGGCTGCTCCTAGGTGAGTAGGGCCGGGGTCCTTCGGGGAGAGGGGTCTCGAGAGGGGGGGAGCCGGGGGGAGCGGGAGTGCGCGGAGACACGGGCACCTTTCCCGCGCACGCCCGGGAACGCGCTGCCCCGCACCTGTGCTCCCGGCCCCGCGCCGCGGCCGCCGCGGGTGCAGGCGTTCTGGGGCTCTCGCGTGGCGTTGGAGGCACCTCGCAGCCATACTACCGGGACTCGGATCCTCGGCCCACGGGTCCAGAAATCAGTTAAAGCTGAGAAGACGACTGGCATGTGCCGCAGTGGCTGATTTGCAAACAAACCTCCCTAGGATGCCCTTGGCAAACATGAGACTAGCCTTCGCCCTCGTTTCCACAGCTTTTTTGTTTGTGAACTTGGCCTTCTGGCTAAGAGAAGTTCAAAGAGGGACTCTTGGTGAGGAGGCAGAATATACTCCGTTTTCTGTTTCCGGAGAGTTTATAACTGAAACCCAGAGGCAACAGGAACGTGCACCAGACTTAGCATAATTTACCCTGAAATTATCCTCACAGGTTTTCCTGAGGCAAAGCTAAGAAGCCTTTCTAAACTCTTTTAGCCACTGATTCATCTCCTGTATGCAGTTACTTAAAAAAAAAAATAAATAAAATAAAGGCACTTAAATGGCAGAATCCAGCTGCCACTGGTACTTGTGGGCTTTCCCTGGAACAGGTGATATGGGTCAGGAACATCTGCACAGGTGCCCCGAGTGCTGGTACTGGTGGAGGGCTGAGCGCTGTGCTGGCTTCCTAGCGGGGTGGCAGCTGAGGGCGTGTGGCTCCTCAGGGGAGATGGCTCAGGGCACCTGGAGGAGCGGGGCTTAGGACCACCTAGCAGCCCCTCGGTGGCCAGTGGCCAAGGAGTCTCTCTGCATAAAACCCTTAGCCTCCACCAGCCTGAAGTGTGATCAGAAGACTGATCTTGCCCCTTAAACTGTTTTGGCTGAAGTTACCTGTAAAGCAAAATCTTACAGTAGTATTCTCTCCTTTTGTGTTAAGATCCCTTTGGCTTGACATGGAATTTACTGTTTTAATCTCCTAAGAAATGAACATTTCTCTGCTAACAGAGCAGGGAGCTGGGTTGTGTCACCTTTTTTTTTTTTTTTTAACATAACTGACTAAAGAAATGCTCTTTACTGGATTCCAGAAGCTGCACCATCTAAAGACTGTGTAAATAAACACTCAGGCAGGAGTACCTATAAAGACCTTCCTTGTTTACTGTGAAAATAACACACGTAATGGTGGAAGTCCAGAGTCCTATAATCTTAACATTAGTCTGAGCGGTCTGGCTAATGTTATAGCTTTATTTTTCCAAATAAACACAACTCTGTGAGGTTATCAGTAAATTCATGTCATCAGAGCCCAGCGGTAATTAGCAGAATCATGGAGCACACACTGTTTTCTTCCCGAGTTGTAGCAGAAGCCAGATCTCCTTGGCGATGCAAACTTAGCTTCCCAAAATAGCAATGTGGAATTTCTTTCTTTCTTTCTTTCTTTTTTTTTTTTAATGTGCTGGTCCATTGGCTCAAGAACTTCTCTGTAACAGTCTTACAATCAAGCTATTGTAAACCTGGGCTTTGTGCATACTCTTCTGTTTACAGAAGACCCTGACATTACCACGTGCATCTTACAAATTTCATATACGGCCACTGAAATTTTTCATCCATCAGCAAAGAAAGACCTATGCAAAGCACCCAGGGTTATTCTGTGATGGCCGGGTCCGTTGTCAATTCTGTCTGGCGCCCACCTCTGTTCAGGAGTGCTGGCTGACGCTGTCCTGGGAGCCGGGTGTGCCGGCTGCACAGGCACGTGCAAGAATGAGGACATTCTTGCAAGGCGGTTGTATTTGTTGAAATAAGGGACTCTGTATCGGCACAAGTATAACTGGGATGGCCTGGGACGTCGCAGGAAATGCAGTATATGTGACCAGATCAAAGTGCTGGTTTGAATCTGGAGGCAGTTCTCACCCTGGAATCCAAAGCTGAAGGATTCTTATTTGTGAATTACCTCCTGTGTGTTTGTTTACTCTCCCTGTGCATTTAACCGCAGGGAGAAGTTTCTGGATTTTTGTGTCCCTTCCATAGGCGCTTGCCCGTCAGTACAGGTCCAGCCGGTCCCAGGCCGGAGCTGTTGAGTGGCACTTATGTCCACACTGGAAGTGGTCGTGAGCAATTCTCCAAGGAAATATGTTAGGTGGGACCCTTCCAGCAAAGAGATGCTCTTTTCCTCCTGATTTTTTTCTCCCAGAGTGAATCAGTTTCACAGCTTCTCATTAGTTGAAATTTGGGTCTGGCAGAGTATGTGATGAGGTTCCGGGTCGTAGTGTGAATTCTACTGAAAACACAGCACCCCCAAGCATGGAACCCCCAGGCTTGGCTGCCAGTGTCCCCCGCCTGTAGGGGCGGAGCCTGCCCTTCCTGGGGGCGCCCCCTGGCAGGGTGGGCTCTCCTCCCTCTGGGCCGCAACTCGGGCCTGTGCACAGGCTTGCCTGAGGGAGGACAGGGAACCCTGGGGTTAAACCATCTGTTTGCTGGATCCAAGGGAAAACCCGTCTCTCTCATCACATCCCTCCTGCGAGCCACGGGCAGGGTTGGGGGGACCAGGACAAGACAGAGACAGAGCTCTCCAGACACCTTTGAGCCACTCAGATGGAGCTCCACCCTGTGACCCCCACCATGTTTACAGGACAGCAGGTGGCAGGCAGTCCTGGGGGCTTGGAAACCTGCCCCAGGACCTCTCATCCAGTAGAACGCAGGGAAGCTGTCCAGACGGGCAGTGCTGAGCTGAGAGGAGCTAGCAGGGGTGGGGAGAAGGGGAGAGGGGCAGCGGGCAGAGGCGGCCGTGGTGGCTTCACCTGCGCCAGTCCCTGTGCTGGCCGGCCTCTGCCCACGGCGTCCCCTGGGGCCCAGGGAAGACAAAGCTGCTGTGGCCTCTTCACCAGTCTTCGCGCCCTCCCTGACAGGGTGACCTCTCAGGCAAGTCCTGTTTCTGGAGAACTCTCTTGTTCTTAGTGAGGAGGGTTATGTCAACAGGGCAGCAACAGGAGGGCTCCCAACCTAAACAAGACCTCGTTCATGTTCACATAATGAAGTTACTGTTGTCTGTGGAAGATTTTTTTCTCCCCTGAGATTGTTTTATCTTAGTATTTTCTTTGACGTGGAAGGACCCGACTCTCATCATCCCTGGAAGCCTGGGCTATGAGCAGGGGGTCCCTAGAGGCATGCCAGCCAGGACTCTGCCGGGGGCCAGGGTATCAGGCGCCCCTGGTCTGAACCCCACAGCCAGGTCTGGCTTCCTTTGTTCCTCGAAGGGGACTGCCTGCCTCAGGAAGCCTTCCCTGGCCGTCCCTACCCCCCATGCCTGGGATGGGTGACCCTCCTCCCACTGGGTCACTCACAGGAGCTGGAGCTGGGGTAGCGGTGGACCCGGCCAGCGCCCACCCGTGCTCTCCCGGGCTCTGCACCCCAGGCCCACGAGGGCCACCAGCAAGGAGTCTCCTGAGCCACACATGCCCGGGAGGGCAAAAGGCAGCAGCTGACCCAAGCAATTGGGTACTGATGACTCTGCCATAGTGTCACATACTCTGGCCAGTTATCAACACAAATAAAAGCAAAACTCCATGTCAGAGGGGAAGAGGTCCAGGAAGCAAAATCGCTCAGGCAGAGACCTGGTGACACCAATACCCGAGACTGGCTTTCTCTCTGCATGTTTATTGCTTCTAGAAGATTCTGTGGATCTTTTTGTGAGAGGAAAGATGGCTGCTGGCTGGGTAGATGGAAAGATCAGGGAGCTTTGGGGAAAGTTTCTCCTGGAAACTTCTATCTGTCCTACACACAAGTGGGTCATGTAGGGTCATGACTGGGAGGGGGTTCTAGTAGGTGGACACCAGGGACATTGGTCAATAGCCCACTGCTGGAGGCTGCCCTCCTCAGCCTGGGACAGCCCCTCGGCCCCACAAGAACGGCCCAGCACGAATGTCCATGGAGCCGAGGCTGAGAAGCCTTCCTTATAAACAACATCTATGAAGAGTGCTCTTGGCCCTAAAGGAAATGAGCCATGGGAGTGGAGCTGGAGATGGGGGCCCTTACCCCAACCCCCGAGCAGTTTAGAAAGAACACCCCAGTTCCCCAGGATGGTTATGGAAAGGCCCTGAATCTTGGAATTTTCTGGAAGCCTTTATGGCTAAAGGTTGCAGAGAAGAGGGCTTAGAGCAAGGCTGGTGTTGAAGGAGGACCCGGTCGGTCCTGTGGGCCAAGGTAAGACGTTCAGATTTTATCCCAGGGCAGTGGGCAACCCTGGGCTGTGCACTGTCTCCAGTTGGAGGCAGGGGACTGGGGAGCGCTGGTGGGATAGAGGTGAGGGCAGAGGCTTGAGATGGCAGGAGTGAGGGGCCCCAGAGAGTCCCCAAGGTGACGGTGAGGGACGCACTGTGGGGGTGGGGGTGGGCCACGGGGATGCAGGGAGGTGTTGGAGGGTGGGGAACTGGAGCTTCACAGCTGGCTCGCCAGGAAAGCACGTGGCCCCCGGTTGAATTCAAATGTCGGATAAACAACAAATTGCTTTGGTGTAATATGTCGTGGGCAGTACTTACATACTTGTTTATCTGACGCTCACACGGCGGGACTGGGCGTCCTGTTTGCTAAACCCGGCAGCCCAAACCCCAGCAGTCACATTGGGTTAGGTGTCCCCTTGGACACTCAGGGGACAAGGGCAGGCAGGTGTCCACGTGAACCCAGGGCACAGCCAAGAGCTCTGGCCAGGAGAGACATCTGGGATAGCCTCAGGTCAGGAAGGTGTGAGAGCCACAGACAGAAGGGATGCAGAGAGGGTAGGCTGGGGACCAGAAGCCAAGGCGACGGGTGGATAGATGACTTTGTGTTCGCTGGTCCAAGAGGATGGCTGCGCACTGTTAGGTATCCGCAAGCCCCACCCCAAAGAACCAGATCTTTTTCCTTGGGTGCCAGATGTGTTCGCTTTCATTCTTCCTGCTTAGCAATGAAACTAGCCCTGTCACTCCTCTGCTTGGCCTCCGGGCTGCCTCCGGCGACTTTCTGTCCTCTGGCCATCAGTAATATTTTCTAGAGTTTCTGTGTTTGTGGTTTTAATTTCCTCTTTACCGTATGAATTATTTGGAAGCAAGTTTTTTAAAATTCCAGCAGCTCAGGCTCTTTGGATTTTCCCCTGGGATCCCTGCTTCTATTGTGTTGAGCTCGGGGAGTGGGTCACAGACCACCCCTGTGTGCATCAGGGTTCCTTCTTGGCCTTACAAGATTTTCCTTCTGTAAATGGCCCAGAAGCCCAGGAGAAGAGCGGGAGGTCTTGGGTGTCCCCTCCAGTCTTCACAGTGAACTCTGTTACCGAGGTGTCCTTGTTGACTGCAGTCTCCCTGAGCTATCTGTGGCCGAGAGCTGTGGGGAAGCTGTAGGGACCGGGAGGGCTCCCTGGTGGAGAGGCTATGCTCGTCGTGCCGGTGAAGACCATGGGGCACGCATGTACCCAGCCCTGCAGGCCACGTCCTCCACAGCCCCCTCCTTGCTCCTTCCATTTCACTGTTGTATTTTTAATTGTGCTAAAATATATATAACATAAAACTTACCCTCCCTGCTGTCTGGGGCACGGAGGCCATTCACATCGCTGTAAATGCACCACGGCCATCGTCTCCAGAACTTTCCCATCTCTCCGGCCTATAACTCCCACCAGACTCCCACCCTGGTGAACCCTGGCGCCTCCAGTCCCGGCTCCCGCCCTTCCACTTTCTGTCTATGAAGTGCTGCGATAGGTACTTGAGGTGAGTGGAACCCGGCGGGATCCGTGTCTTTGTGACTGCAAGATTCATCCCCATGTAGCATGTGATGGCGGTCCTTCCCATCTAAGGCTGGACCATTTAGTTCTTCCGTTCAGGTGTTGCCCGCCCTCAGGTTGCTCGCCCTCCCGGCCGCTGTGACTAATACCATGCAGGGCCCAGGTGCGCAGGGCCCAGGTGCGCACGTCCCTGTTGCAGTCCGGGTCACAGGGTAGCTCTGTTCACGGTTTCTGGCCACGACTGCATTCCCGCCAGCAACGCGCGGGGGCTCTCGGCACCCTCCCTGACGCCCGTTCTTGTCCGGGTCCTGACGGTGGCCATCCCAACACGTTTGAGGTGCCCGTCGGTGCTTCACAGGTGGAACCTGACATTGTGGGGGATGCCGGTGTGGTGTCTCACTCCCTCCGGGCGTTGTTCTGCATCACTTAGCGTTTTAGCTTGATCGAGCATCCCGTTTTCTCATGGATTCGGGGGACACGGAAACGGGTGCCCCCATGCGCAGCACAGAACAGAGCTGCACTTCAAGGAGGGGAGGGGCAGAGGGGAGCAGGGTCTCTAGGCTACGGCAGGGGTGTGTCAGGAGGGTCCCAGTCAGACGACGACGAGCAGCAAATCTGCCTGATGAAGGCTCTGCCAGCATGAGCTGCTGTTTGGACTGGAAATGAAAGGGTCCATGGGCCTGCGAGGGAACTTCCTCTTTCCTTTGACCGGCTGCTCCGAGCTGGGTTGGGAGCGGGAATTCCTCCTGCGGGGGATAGGGAGCATCTCAGGGGGCAGACGAGACTGCTGGAGGGGGGTCGGTGTGCTTCGGAAGGGAGCACAGCAGCGGGGAGAGGCCCAGGAACCATGTGGGCAATGCCGGAAGGGGCCATGGCAGCCACAGCAGCCACGCGGGGCCTGGCACAGGAGAAACAGAACTGGCGTGAGGGAAGCAGGAGCAGCTGCTCCGACCAGCGGGAACACCCCCGCCCCACGCCAGGGGGCCTGGGCACCTAATCCTCTGAAACAGTCGGGTCCAGGGCCTCCTGGTCCTGACCCATCAGTGAGCCCCCCACACAGGGATCTTGGCCCGTGCCCCTGCCCAGCATATTATCAGACCTAGTCCAGATCAGCTTCTTTAACTGGTGAGCTGTGAAAACAAGTTCGTAAAATCACGGAAACCTTTTGCCCTCCTGTGGCAGCATCACACGCCCCTGCCGGACGCCTGTGGTCTTGGCGAGGACGATGGGCTTGAGTTTGCATGGCCACACCCACAGGACTTGGAGGGCCCCGGGCCTCAGGGCCATGGGTCTCCCACCTCTGGAGCAAAACCCCTCTCGACCCCTCGTGGGGTAAATGGCCCCGAGGTGCCTCCCGTCGGGGGTCTGCAGAGGTGCCTCCCGCCAGGGGTCTGTGTGGATGTCAGTCATCCACAGGCTTCGGGGCTGCGGTCTCTGGCGCTGAGGGAGTTGCCCTCACTGTCTCTCCCATGTGTTCTGAGATGAGCATGCTGAGAGCTGCGTACTGGCTCCTCCACTCCTGGGCTGTGTGTCTCTGGGCAAGTCACTGAACCTCTCTGGGCCCCTCTCACCCACTCTGTAAAATAAGAGAATAATAATGCGGGCCTGACCAGATGCTTGCGAGGACTGAGTCAGCAAATGTCTGTGGAGGGCTTAGGACAGACTCAGGCCACGTAAGGTGTGGTTGTCACTCTGGGGTGGACATCCCCGGCAGGCAGTGGTGGGAAGGGAAGCAGGGAGTCCTCCAGAGCTGGGGACCAACCTAGAGCCAGATCTACATTTTATCTGTTGACACCCAACTTGCTTCCAAAAAGAACACAGATGGGGGCTCCAGACGGAGACACAGGTGTCCCAAGATGCCCACCCACGACATGGTGTCACGGAGCACTGGGAGAAACAGGAGGAAGAATATCTCAGAGGAGAGAAGGGAAAACCATTTCAGGAGACCCTGGCTGAGGTAAGGGTGAGGCCCGACCCACGTGGGGCTTTCCAGAAGCCAGAAGAGTCCTAAGAAGTGAAGGGGGTTGTCACAGGCCAGGATTGAGACGCCTCCCCACACATTCATTCCTTCACTTTTGGTGCCCTCAGGCCCCATACTGCCAGAAGCCTGGGGGAGCAGGCACTACGTCTGCGTGAGATGCAGGCCCCAGGGTCCTGCGGTCGGCGGCTCAGGACAGGCTCTTGCTGGCAGTTACGCTGGGGTCAGAGCAGGGCTGTGTCCTGGGCAGGGCCAAGGATGTGATAGCTCCTGGGACCTTGAGGGCTGAGTAGGATTTTTTACCAGGCACACAAGAATTTTAATTTTTTCAGTTTGTTGTTGTTTTGTTTTTATTTTCCCAAAAAGGCTGAGGACAGTTGAGGGCAACATGTTCAGACCAAATTCTGGGTACGTCATGTCCTGGGGCACTCGGTGACAGCCCGGGCATGTCTCTTCCTGGGGATGTGGGTCCCCAGGGGATAGAATCAGGGGAGTTCTGGAAGCGGGTGGCTCTCTCCCCGCCGGGCCTGTGAGCAAAAAATGATTCATAGCCACCCTGAGAACCGGCTGAGCGAGGGCTTTTCTGACAGCTCTTGGCAGATCTGCAGAGAGCAAAGAGATCACATTTCATCAGTTATATGCTTGTTTAACCTGTGGAAAATATAAAGGAGCAGGAGGGAAAAAAACCAAGATCTTCTAGAACCACACGGCTCAGAGATCCTGGCATTTCCTTTGCATTTATTACGTGAAGCAGCGTCACTGAAGTCTGACGGACGCAGAATAAACGGATTGTATTTAACGTTCACAGTTTGGACGGTTCTGGCATTTGTAAACACCTCCGTGGACCCAAGACTGAGCATATATCCCCCTCACCCCTGAAAGTGTCCTGGCCTTTGTCATCTCCCCCTCCTGCCCTTCCCCACGTCCCTCCCCATCACCCCAGGGTTCAGGACAGTGCAGGGTCTAGGCTTCTCTGTCTGCAGATATGCAATCAGCAGCAGGCCGACCCTTCCTGCCGGGCGAGCAGGCACAGACCAAGGACCCATAAAACAGGACCCATCGGGTTCACACTTCTGGGTCGCTCATTGCTCATTTGAAAACCCAAACCAGGGGTCTCCACGGGACCGTCCTGCTCCCTGCCGGGAGCCCACCCGTCCCGTCTTTGTGGCCCCTGGTCCCTTCGCCCTGAGAGGTCTGCAGCCTCTGTGCGGCCTCCTGTCCGGTGTTTTTCCGCTGTGGAGAGAGGGAGCTGTTTCTTTGAACTCTTCCTAAAAGGACACCTGATTCTTAAATAACGCCCGTGCCAAGGAAAGTTCCTGTGCGAACATGCCGAGGACGGAACACAGGCTGCTTGCGGCCCCCGCATGTGGCCTTTTAAAGACCCAGCTTACGTACGAGGGATGACACTGGCAGCTGGGCAGGAATGGGACCCATTTGGCCCACACAGCTGGTTTTAAAACTTTTGGTAGTTCTAGTCGGTTTTAAAACCATTAGGTACTGTCGTTCCAATGAAAGAAATTCCACAAGGCTGGTTTAAGAAAAACATTAAGTGCCGTTCTCCAGTACCTAAAAAATGAACCTGGTTTCCAGATTCTCCCGGACAGCCCACCCCAGCTGGTCCCCGCTGTGGAATGGCCCGCAGCTCAGGGCTACCCCAGGACAGGAGCAAAGGGCAGGGTGTGTGTGGTGAGGGGTCTTTGAGCCCGTGTCTCACAGAGAGGTGGGGAGCAGCAGCATCCAGAGGCCGGCCAGGGTCAAGGCCACGGGGAGGCTTGTGCAGTGGGGGTAGCGCCCACTGGGGTCTGGCATCACTGCTGGACCAACCAGACCGGGATGGCCAGGGGAGGTGGGGCCAGGAAGCTGTTCTCTGTAGCCCGGGGGACAACAGGAGATGGGCCTGAATGTACCTAGGCAGGGACACCACAACAAGAGGGACTGTAGGCTGAGGACGTGTCCCTGCACTGTACTCTCTGCTGGGGTCCCCCCGCGGGGGAGGTGGCACCCTGTACCCTCTGGGATGGTCTCTGCCTCTCCTGCTGTGAGCCCCTAGAGTCCTTTGGTGCTCACATGAGCCCACGTGGTTTCTGTTGCCAGAGCGTCCTGACTGATAGGCACGATCATCCTCATCCACCCTGAGTCTGACCATTCCAGAGCAGGAGAGGAGCCAACAGTGGGAAGCGCCCTCGCTCCACTCCCACGCAGAACGTCTGTGACATTCTGCTGGGGTCAGTGACGCAACATGGGACGATAGGAACGTGCAGAGCAGCTGCGTGCCAGGGAGGGCGCGCATGCATTTTGGAAAGGCTGGTGGAGGAGAGGCGGCCAACGTTGTTCCGAGAAGAGGAAACCGCTCTAGCCCCTGAGTGAGGCTGAGGACGTGGATGGGGGGTGGGGGGCTCTGGGGTAAGTGGCTGGGACCCCTCGGAGGAGGAGGAGGTGATGGCCATAGACAAGCCACATTCAGGCCTGGGGTTGTCTGGGGAAGGCCGTTCTTGGCAGGGAGACAGGCACGTGCTTGGGGCAGAGAGGCAGTGGGGACGAACAGAGGGGTGGAAGGAAATTGGGATGGGCAACTTGGGACTCCTCCCATGAGTAGGTGTCTGAGCCCTTCCCCACCCCCGAGCTCCCTGTGAGCCCCACACTGCGCCTGTCCACAGCAGGCGGGCTTTTGAGTCACTCCTTCCCTGAGCCTGCCCCGACAACACTAGGGGTCAGCCACAGCTGGTCCTTGGGGCGCACCCCCTGTGCCCATGTTGGCTCCATGGGACACACACCTGGGCTGTCGGGAAGTAGCAAGAACTCGGGTGGGCTCTGGAACTCTGGCTCCCAGGCCCCCAAGAGATCCTGAAGTGCCCCAGGGATGTGCTCTGCCCTCCCAGCCTCCTCTGCTGCACCCTCTGAGATGGGGGAGGAGGGTGCTCCTTCCACGATGTCGAGGGTTGGGTCACCTCACCCGCCTGTGGGTCCTCACCTTGGGAGACCCTCCAAGAAGCTTTCCCCACATGCCAGCTTTTCTTCTCCGCTCTCCCCACCTGCCCCTTCTCCCTAGCTTCTCAAGCCAAAAGCCCCGGAGCCTTCCAGGTACCCTGCCAGCCTCAGGGGGACCCATCCCCAGGGGACACCCTGCAGTGCTGTGGGCACAGGGAGGGCTGGGCCTCCCCTCTACCTCTGTGTGTCATGGGGTTTGCTGTGTGTTTTGTCTGGGTTTCTCTTTTTCTCTCGTTGCTATGAGATTTCACTGTGGTGGCTTCAGCGCCCTGTGCAGGTGTGTGCCGCCGGACTTTGTCACTTCCTTAGTTCAACGAATTGTTTTCCCTCCCAAGCTCATCTCATGTCCTGGTGGGATCAGTGGGCCTTGGGACCTTCACGTAAATCCTCTGAAAGCCCGCGGAGCCCCCAGCCACTGCTGGGGTTCCCTCACTCTATTTCTTTCTGGAACCCCCAGGCTATCAGTTCCCTCGGACTGCAGTCCTTCTCTGACTGTGAGGCACAGCGTGTGGTTGCATGCTTGGGGCTGGCCACCTGTCCCCTTCCTGAGAGCTGCCGTTTCCCTGAGGGGACAGCTCTTGCCCACTTGTGACATCTTGGCCTGTCTTCCAGAAACACAGGGTCTCACCAGACATGGGCCTGCTGCCTAGCCTCCGTCAGTCCCGCACCACCTCCCTCTCTGGGGGCTCTGGGAGGGCATGGGGAGGACACACCTGAGGGCAACTTCAGAGCTTTGAGGTCAGTGCTATCCCACAGGTGGCCTCTGGCTGGCCTGCCCTCCAGGTCCTCAGTGTCAGGCTGCCCTTGTGTTGAAGCCTGCCAGTCGGCTCTGTTACCTGTAAACGAGACTGTACTTTATCTCTTCCTTTCCCGATTTGACACCTTACCTTGTGAGCCAGTTGTCACCTCCACCCCATCCAGGGCTTTGGCTTCCCATTCAATACTCCATTCTGGCACGGTTATGGGCTGGGTCAGAGCCCTGGTCTGCCATGTGTGGAATTCATTCATCCTCCCACTCACCCATCCATTTACCTACCTATCTTTCCATCCATCCATCCATCCATCCATCCATCCATCCACCCATCCATCCATCCATCCATCCATCCATCCATCCACCCATCCATCCACTCATCCATCCATCCATCCCTCCCTCCAGTCATCCATCCATCCAACCCTCCAGTCATCCATCCATCCATCCATCCAGTCATCTATCCATCCATCCATCCATCCATCCATCCAGTCATCCATCCATCTAGTCATCCATCCCTCCATCCCTCCAGTCATCCATCCATCCATCCATCCATCCATCCATCCAGTCATCCATCCATCCATCCCTCCAGTCATCCATCCATCCATCCATCCATCCATCTCTCCAGTCATCCGTCCATCCATCCATCCATCCATCCATCCATCCATCCAGTCATCCATCCAGTCATCCATCCAGTCATTCATCCATCCAGTCATCCATCCATCCATCCCTCCAGTCATCCAGCCAGCCAGCCAGCCAGCCAGTCATCCATCCATCCATCCATCCATCCCTCCCTCCACTCATCCATCCATCCATCCATCCATCCATCCATCCATCCAGTCATCCATCCATCTATCCGTCTATCCCTCCATCCCTTCATCCACCCACCCACTCATGCACCCTCCTTTCTGTGCACCTACTTATCTACCCATCTACCTACCCACTTGTCCTCCAGTAACTAGCCATTGAGCCCCCAGGAGTTGCATTCTAGAATGGCACTTCACAGCCTGCCCCTTCATCGTCTGCCCTCTCCCCAGGTCTGCAGCAAAAGATAGGTCAGGCCCTCCACTGCACTGCCCAGCTCCTTGTCCAGCCCTCAGCCTCTTGGGACTGGGAATTGGTTGAGTGTGGGGCCTAAGGCAGGTAAGACAAATTCAGTCAAGCCTATACCTCTTCTGGGCTGGGACCTTAGGCCCGCTTCTGCACCCCAAAGCCTCTGTTTCCCCATCTAGTAAGTTCATGATCACAGTAGGACCTGCCTGCAAGATCTGTGCGCATATAGAGAGCTTTGAGCAGGTTCGTATATTGTAGGGGCTGGAGTACCAGTTCCTCTGCATTTTGCTCCTGAAAGATGGAGTCAAAAGGGGTGGCAAGAGTCTGAGGGGCCGTGGGACAAGCCCACTCACATACACACCACCTTCTAGGCCGTGTTTCAGAGTCAGACCCCAGAGCTCCCTGCATAGTCTAAGTGCCTGGAGGGCCACCACCCTCCCCTTGGGTGGACAATCCCACCCACTGCCTTGTGGGCTTCCCAGACCCAAGAGCTGCAAGGAGCAGCTGGGTGTCCACACATGCCCATGAGGCCCGACGCGGAGTCCAAGAATTCCTCTGGTAGCCCTGGCTTTCCAGCTCCAGGCCTCCTTCAGGAATCTGGAAAGGCCATGATGGTAGGGGTCCTGTGGGCAGAGAGCCAGGATAGCCTGAGGGGCAGTAGGTGGGCCAGGCCTTGAGGAGGGATTGTGAAGGACCCCCACTGCCCTGGCCCTGCCTGGTCCCGTAGACAGGCAGAGGAGGCTGATGTCCAGCCTGAAAAGGAAGAGCAGGGAGGCCTAGGGGTGGGGACCCAGGGGGAAATCTTCCTCACCTGCCAGCAGCTACCTGAACCAGTTGTGGGCTTGGGGGGGGAAGGGAGTGCATTTTGGTTTGTGCAGTGCCTTCCTTACCCTTTTGAGCTCGTATGTATCAAGTTGGAGGATAGAGCACGTTTCACATCTCAGTTTGTGGGTGTGGTTTGTAACCAGTAAGTATCCAGACCTCAGCGTCATGAGCTGGGGTTCCTCAAGGCAGGTGGGCTGTCCCTGGAACTAAGAGCCAGAGCCTGGACCCCACGTTCTGGCCCAAATCGGCCAGAGGCCTGGTTTGCAATCCCAGGGGTCCTTAGTTTCCCCACATGTGAAGGGGAGGTGCTGGGGGCTGTGTCGGGGGTTGGAGTGAGGATGGAGTGGTGCCTGAGTGTCAGACCCTCCTGGGTTGCTGGGCTTCCTGCTCCTGGCGGTCAGTGGCCGCGAGGGGAGTTGCGATCCCCTGGCCCTGTGCATTCGGAGCTCTGGGAGGCGCCGTCTGGCCCGCAGTCAGCAAGCAGGGCTTTGGCTGGGTTGTGCTGGATCAGTGAGCCCCAGGCTTCCTCTCCCCAGATCAGGGGGAAGTGGGCTCTGGGCCAGGCCCCTCGTGGGTGCGCAGGGAAGGCGGGGGAGGGCGGGCGGGGGTCGGCTGACGATCCCCGGATACTCTTGTTGCAGTGCACCCTCTCCTCATGGCCACGGCCTGCCAGGATGCCAACTATGGCCCTCTCCTCCAGGAGCTCTGCCTCAGCCAGTTCCAGGTGAGCATGGATGCCATCGGGAAGACGCTATGGTGTGACTGGGGCAAGACCATCAGGTGAGTCTTGTGTGTCCCCTGGTTGGGGGTGGGCATGGCAGGGGTGGGGGCCCCAGACCTGTGAGGAGTCCACTCAAGGCCACCGTGAGGGGTTCTACTCCATGGTCTGGGGTGACAGAACATGGCCACGGGTGGGGACAGCCTTAGGGTGAAGGAGGATGCCAGGAACAAGTGAGTGTGGATAGAGGAGGCTATGTCTATGATGGCCTGGGGGCAGGGGGATGCCGGGCCATGTCCAGCCAGGCCTCTGCGGCTAGAAGCTTCCGTGTGGCCCATCCCAGTGCAGGTGTGTGGGGGATGGTCTAGTGCCCACAGGGCTGAGTCTCCGTGACAGATGCCCCCGCTTACAGGGGTGTCTCTGCTGGTTCCCTTGGTCCCCATGGTCAGTGGGGGGAAGGCTGTTGGTATCACATCCATATTTTTTTTCAAGGAATTGGTTTATATGGCTTGGGGTTCTGGCAAATCCAAAATCCGTAGGGCAGGCATGTATAGGTGGTATTGCTGGCCAGCAGGCTGACACAGAGACCTGGCCATCATAAATAAATAAAGATATTCTTTAACTTTGCTATGCTATGTCCTTATCTTATACTACATATTATTTCTGGTACTATACAATAGATATTTTTAAATCTTTTGTTTAAAATCAATTAAGTTAACATATTCTGTATTCTTAGTTTCAGAGGTAGAGGTCAGGGATTCATCAGTTGCATATAACACCCAGTGCTCGTCACATCCCGTGCCCTCCTGAATGCCCGTCCCCCAATGACCCCATCCCCCCAGCCTCTCTCCCCTCCAGCAACCCTGTTTGTTTCCTATAGTTAAGAGTCTTTTATGGTTTCCCTCCCTCTCTTTTTTCCTCTTATTTTTCCTTCCCTTCCTCTACGCTCATCCTGTTTTGTTTCTTAAATTCCACATATGAATGAGATCATATGGTATTTGTCTTTCACCAACTGATTTATTTCACTCAGCATAATACTTTCTAGCTGCATCCATGTCATTGTAAATGGCAAGATTTCATTCTTCTTGAAGGCTGAGTAATATTCCTGTGTGTGTGTGTGTGTGTGTGTGTGTGCGCGCGCGCGCGCGTGTTCATACATATGCACACTACCTCTCCTTTATCCATTTATCTGTCAATGGACGTCTGGGCTCTTTCCATAATTTGGTTATCGTGGACATTCTGCTATAAACATTGGGGTGCAGGGGGCCCCTTCAGATCAGCATTTTTGTACCCTTTGTTTAAATACCTAGTATTACAATTGCTGGGTCAGGGGCGCCTGGGTGGGTCAGTGGGTTAAGCCTCTGCCTTTGGCTCAGGTCATGATCCCAGGGTCCTGAGATCAAGCCCCACATCAGGCTCTCTGCTCAGCAGGGAGCCTGCTTCCTCCTCTCTCCCTGTCTGTCTGTCTCTGCCTACTTGTGATCCTTGTCTGTCAAATAAATAAATAATTTTTTTTTAAAATTGCCAGGTTATAGAGTAGCTCTATTTTCAACTTTTTGAGGAAACTCCATACTGTTTTCCAGAGTGGCTGTACCAGCTTGCATTCCCAGCAACAGTGTAAGGGGGTTCCCTTTCTCCGCATCCTCACCAACATCTGTGGCTTCCCAAGTTGTTAATTCTAGCTATTCTGATGGGTGTGAGGTGGTATCTCAGTGTGCTTTTAATTTATATTTCTCTGATGCCCAGTGATGTTGAGCATTTTTTCATGGGTCTGTCGGCCATGTGTATGTCTTTGGAGAAATGTCTGTTCATGTCTGTTGCCCGTTTCTTGATTGGGTTATTTGTTTTCTGGGTATTGAGCTTCATAAGTTCTTTGTAGGTCTTGGATACTAGCCCTTTATTTAGATATTCTTTCGGCATTTTGTTTTCACCTACCGGTCTATGCTGGAAATCCATTCTAATCAGTGCATAGAGAGCTGCAGCACGCATTTTTGCGGCTGAATAACATTGCTCTGTGCATAATTTTCCAAGCACTTTCCCAGCAGGAGGCATTTGGTTTTCCTAGTATTTCCGAATTTCAGGGAGTGTTGAAGGGAATGACGTGTGTGTGTGCATGGTCGTGCTCATGTTGTGGCATCTGCGTCCCTGCGGTGATGCCCTGGGTGCAGGGCTCCCGGGTGCGAGGTAGGAGCATGCCGTGCTGAGCACGCCTTGTTGCCCTCCAGGAGGACCAGGGGTGGGCAGCCCCACCCGCAACATGAGGGAGCCATTTCCCACCACCCGCCCGCACACCCCACTGTCAGGCTTGAGTCCTCATTGCCTGCTCAGCCAGAAACAGCGTCTCCCTGGTATGTTGTTTTGGGTTTCTCCAGCGACAAGTTCCTCTTCTGTTCTCTTTTCTGTGAATGTTTGTTTGTGTCTTTCCCCCTTTTCTGGTCAGGCTTCTGATCCTTTTTAAAGAGGTTTTTATTTTTTTTTCCCCTAAGATTTTATTTTTAAGTAATCTCTACCCTCTACATGGGGCTAGAACTTACAGCCCCGAGACCAAAAGTCACGGCCCTGTCCACTGACTACACCAGCTGGGTGCCCCATAGAGGTGAATTCAGACCCTTGTCTGCCGCACCTGAGAAGTTCTCTCCCAACTCAAGCACTGTCTTTTGACTTCCTTTCTGGCATTCCTGCTGCCACATAACCTCGTTTTCACATAGCCGTGCATATCAGCGTGTCATCCCCCGGATCCGAGTCACAGCCGCATGGCCTCTCCCCACGCCGGGGTTCCAGAGGATCCACCCCTGCTTTCCCCTCAAGTCCGTGTGGTTTTGGGGACACATCTCTGTCGCTGGTGCCTCTGGGCTTCATTCTGATGGGCGGCACTCCAGGAAGCACGCTTTGTCTTCTTCCCAATGAGCTGCCCGGTTGTCCTGTTCATTCCTGAGCCCATCTCTGCCCCCCGTGGGTTGTGATGGCCCTTTGTCCTATGTCATCTCCCTCCACACTTTGCCCACACCTTCATCGACACTCCGTGTTTCAAGCCTTCTCCTATTACCTCCATCTACAGCCTGAATTCTCCTCCAGGACAGTTGGTCTTCACTGCCTACCCAAGGCTTACTTATCACTCACACCATTTCAAGAAAAGAGTTCGTTATTACAGCTAGCACTTATTAAGCACCTACTGTGAGCTCAGCATTGTGCCAATCCCTCAGCCTCTGTCATCTTGTGTAAGTAAGCGGCAACCTCAGGAGATGGTAGGACAGTCATAATCCCTGCCTTATCTGCCCAAGGGCACAGCTCACAAGGTCTCTTTGGGTCCAGAGTCTCAACTCATGACACTCCCCAGGGGTACAAGATGGCTCCCTCCTGATTCTCTGGGGAGGTGTGGGGACATCCCAGGGAGGTGGTTGATGGCCTTCAGTGGCCGTCTCGGCTGCCGCCAATGTCCAGGGGGCCTGGTGGGGCCCGCATGCAGTGGGCTACCAAGCCTGGTATTCAGGCCAAAAGCAGACTTTCCAGAGTCCCCTGGAGCAGTAGGGGCAGTGGGGCCAGGGAATAGCAGACAGGGCAGGGGTCTGACAAAGGGTGCAGGTACTGAGACAGACCCCCTCCCTGAACCAAGTGCAGCCAGGGCCTGTTGCTGGGCTGCAGTCAGTGCCCCGAGAGCAGACCTGGGAACTCACTGGGGCCTGGGATCGAGACCCAGGCTAATGCTGTGGGTGGAGAAATCCAAAGGGAGTTCAAGGCCAGAGGTCCCCAATGCCTGCTGCTCGAGGTGATGGCTGTCCTAGCAACTGGGCTGGGCCTACAGGTGGCTTCAACATGGCCGAGGGATGTTCTGGATCCTGCTCTGAAGTCAGAAGATTTAAAACAGCTGCATGGCAGAGGAGACTTCCCTCCTCCCAAGTGACAAATGAGAGCCCACCAGCCTTCCTTAGGATGCATGCTCTGGAGGAGATGGGGACAAAATCCTCTGTGGAGCACATGGGGGCCTGCTCATGCCCTCTGGCCCTCTGGCCCCCAGGCTCGCAGTGCCACCTCCTGCGTCACGGCAGACCGAGAGGGGGGCCCTCATTTGCCCTGCTTCCCTTAGGACACTGGATGGAAACATTGGGTTCTTTCCAAAGTACTTCTCAGCAGCACCGTGCATCACTGCTCAGAGAGAGAGCCCTGGAGAGAAAGCAGAGGGCTAACAAGAGCATTTGGGCCGTGTTTCAGCACCATGCATCACTGCTCAGAGAGAGAGCCCTGGAAAGAAAGCAGAGGGCTAACAGGAGCATTTGGGTCGTGTTTCAGCAAGAGGACAATGACCTGCTCTGGGACTGTGGGTCTCTTTGTTTTTGCATTTCAAGAGTTGTAAGGGAGCTTATCCTAGGACCTTAGCTGTCCAGCATGTTTCTGCATTTCAATTAGTCCATGGCCTTGGACCCTGACCCTTCTCTTCATCTGAGGGTGGCTTGGGGGCTGCTCCTGAGTCCTTTCTTGTCTAGGGATGCCTTGGATTTCTCAGATTTCCCCGGTTTCTGACCTGTCCTGGTTCCAGGTCTCCTCAGCGCAGATGCACTCAGCAGGACAGACTGCCCTGCCCCCTCCCCCACCCCACCCCCCAGGCTCCAGGCCCAGCCATGATTCCCCAGGGGTTAGCTTGTTAAACAGCAGGCCTGGCGTGCTAGTGGAAATGAAAGGTCATTCAATGTATTAACTGGGAATATAATCTAATTTAGGGAGCTACAGAGAACATGGGAAAATGTGTCATCAGAAACTCTCATCTCCAGAGATGTTCCTGCAGGTTTTGGGGAGGGAGAGAAAGAGCAGAACAGATAAGGAGAAGAATCTTGAATGTGAGGAACTCAAGCAGTTTGATTTACCTGCATATGGATCTCCTCCCCAACACAGAAAATGCTGGGGGGCTTCAGGAGGCACTGCTGCCACTGCCACTTCCTTCCCTCCCCGTCACTGGCTCCCAGGTGTCACCTTGGACAGGGGAAGATGTCAGAGGGGTCCCCACCTTCCATGACCAGCCATCAGAGAACCCAACTTCACCTTCACACCCCTCCTGTCTCTGTCTGGAAGCTTCTAGGGTTGTCGCTGCTGACCGGGTCCTGCTCAGTGCCTGGCAGCTCCCTAACACGGTCTCCCTGGCCTGGTCCGCCTCCCTGCAGTCCCTTACTGTGTGCAGACCCTGTGCAGGGTGTGGCGAGCCCTCCAGCCCAGACCAAAGAGCACCCCAATTCTGAGGAGGGCTCTCCCACCCTGGGAAGTGGGGGGCAGCCTGGTGTGTCAAGGGAAGGACACAGAGTGGGGTTCTAGGGGACAGGCTGCCGTGCTGTGTCCTCATCCAGGAGCACAGGCCCCAAGCTCCCGTTCCCCAGGGACTGCTGACCAGAACAGGGCACCTTGGCCCCCCTCGGGGTCTGCTCTCTGCTGCACAAGGAGCCTTCTTCTGTGTCTCCCTTCAGAGTCAAGTCAGGGAGTTCTTCGGGCGGGGCAGCAGACCGGAGCAGCTGCTCTTCTTAGGAATCCCAACAGGAACTGAAAGGGAGGCATCTTTCTCCAGGTGCAGAGGTCTCCCCAGGACAGTGGCTGTGTCCTCCAGGGACTCTGGCTGCACCGGGCTGTGTGGCCGAGACCTCGGGTTGGAGCATGTCCAGGGTCCTCCACGCCGTTCTCTGGAGCCTGCAGGCCACCTGGCATGGGATGCCCATCAGGCTGTGAGCGTGGCTGGCTCCAGGGCTGGCTTCAGCGCCGTGGTGGGTCTCTGCTGCAAGGCCTCTGCCTCGGGAACCTGCGCCATGCTCCAGAGGGCTCAGCCCGCCAGCTCGTCAGCAGGCGCCGGCACAGGTGTCCACCCCCTGCCCCTCTGCCCACCTGGCTTGGGGGGAGCCCTTCTGGTGTCTGCAGAGCCCAGGCGCACAGGGATCCTGACCTCTGGAGGCCTTCAGGGAGGAGAGGGGCTGTCCCAGGAAGGTGACCCAGCCTGCCTTTGGAGCCAGGCTCCTTCTGCCGAGGCCATTCCTCCTGCGCCCCAGCCCCGGGGCCTCATTGCCGGGCTCCAGCCCTGTGGGAAAGGTGTGGACACCGCCTTCCAGCACCAGGGTGGGTACCCTTGGGTGAGGGTGTCTGCGGTGGTCCTCCACAGCTCTCCACGCATCTAGGCTCCCCCTCCAGTGCTCCAGGTATGCAGCCATGGAGGGGGGGCGTTCTTCCGCTGCTGGGGTCCGCAGAGAGGAAGGACCCCTGAGCTGGACCTGGAGCTCCCAGCAGCCACCTCTGGAGTTTGTTAGGCCGAGGCTGTGACAGAGAGGCATTGTGGGACTCAGAGTTCGGTGGGCGGGCAGAGGAAAGGGGGGCCCTTTTCCTCCACCCTCTCGAACCCAGCTTCTGAAAGTCAGCACCGAGGTGGCATCTTGAGGAGAAGTGTACCACACGCACCACCAGGACCCCACAGCAGCAACGGGGTGGGGGGGGGGTTGCTGTTGTGAGCAGGTGTCCATGCAGGCGGCGAGGTCAAGGCCAGCTGGGCCCATCCACCCTGTATCAGGAGCTCTGCCACAGCCGACCTGTGGTAGCAGATGGAGGCTGGGGCAATGGGACCAACCACGGGGGAGCGTGGCAGGCTGAGGAATGAAGGAAGGAGTTGTCTCAGGCTTTGTGCACCTAGATCTGTGTTCACAGGTAAGCGGGGGGGGGGGGGGGGCAGAAGGTTCTGGAAATCCACTTTCCCCCAACGTGCACCTAGAGCCAGCCCTGGGCAGACAGTTGTGGGAAAGAGTCTAGGGACCCCCTCGGGGAGAGCCTCCGACCGTGGCTCCCAGCCCCACCCTGCCCCCACTGTGTCTTCGCTCCCCCACAAGGTAGCCCTCTGGCTGTGCCCCAGCAGGCAGAGCTACTCTCTTCGTGTTGGGGGTGGGAATCCCTCAGGGGCAGCAGTAGCATGTCGGGCTGGGGTTGCCTCATCTGTGTGCCTGCTCCGGCGGGGGTGGTTCTCAGATGATCACAGAGGGTCTATGGATGGCCACCTGCTGGACTGGAAGCTTTTAGGGAGTAGGGAGGAAGAACCCCACTCCCTCCTTGAAAAAGCTCCCAAAACGTGTGTCTACAGAGGCCAGAAACCTAGCAGTCCTGTGTGGCGGGGGGATGCTGGGAGCCATCGAGGAGGACCACTGGTCCTCGTTCCTCCATGTCCCTGGTCCACCGCCTCATCCTCGACCTCCCATCCTGTCCGCTGACAGCAACAGAGGGCACGGATGCTTCCCCATACACGGCAGTGACCACGTAGCACCAAGCCTGCTTTGACATCTGTTTCCATCACGGGATGCACTGCCCTCTTCCCCACCTCCTTGGTCTGGGGATGAAGTCACAGTGTAGGAGGTCAGCCATGGGGCGACACTGAGCAGGTCCTGGCTGGGGCCACAAGAGCAGGCAGGTGGGACAGATCCTAGTGATGGGGCCTTGTGGCAATGTGCCTTCCGCTCCCGCCTTGGAGAGGCTGCTGTGACTCCCCGCACCCCCCCCCCCCCCCAGGAAGGCCTCAGAGATGTCCAGGCTGTGAGCACAGGAGTTTGCTGTCAGGGAGGGGCGAAGGCTGGCTCACAAAGGGCTCCCCTGAGCCTGCTCTAGGGCAGCCCCCCCAGGGTTGTGTGCACCTGGGAGGGGCAGGGAGCATGAAGTGGGGAGGACCAGTGGGTGTGGCAGGGCGGGGAGGGGTTTGCAGCAGCTGCCCCCTCCCACCACTGATAACCTTCAGCCCAGCCCTGCTCCTGCCCCCAGGGTCTCCCAGGACCACTCTGTTCATCCGTCATTCTGTTGGTGGCCGTCTTTCGAGCGCGCTTGGGCCCAGCGACATTCCATCCACTGGCAGGGCCCCGGGGAGCTGTGGCATGGGGTGGCCAACCACCTTCCCCGCGTTTATTTTGAAGACCGCTTTCTCCCCCAGTGGCTCACAGGACTTCAGCCCTGGACGCTGGCTTACAGGGTGCCCTGCCGGACACGCTCAGGTGCCTTTTAGGTCTGCATTCCCACTTCTCTGAGCCAAAAAAACAAAAACAAAAACAAAAAACGGAGAACCCACTTTCTTAAAAATACACTCCTTTCGAGTAGTAGGAGGGGAGTTTACCTTCGATGCCTGGGGCCAGCTGGACGCAGCCTAGGTTAGTACCAGGAAGGCCAAGTTAACATCCTGATTTTCTCAATCCTGTTATGTTGGGCCATTTCCAGGTTTTTACTGTTATAAATGATGCAGCTCTGAGAGCTTCTCTACATGCAGCCTTACTTCTTTTATTGACTAATTTCTTTAAGAATTCTTGCAAATGGACTTAATACAGCCCGTGCCATGAACATTCTGTAGGTTTTTTAAAAGATTCTATTTATTTATTTGAGAGAGAGGGAGCACAAGCAGGGGGAGCAGTAGAGGCGGAGGGAGAAGCAGGCTCCCCACTGAGCAAGGACCCTGATTCGGGACTCGATTCCAGGACCCTGGGATCATGACCTGAGCCAGAGGCAGATGCTTAGTGGACTGAGCCACCCAGGTGCACCCATTCTGTGGTTCTTGATAAGTTTTGCCCAGTTACCATTTTATTTTATTTATTTCATTTCATTTCATTTATTTTGGTGCAAAGAGGTGGTTTTATTAAAGCATGGGACACATGGACAGAAAGAGCTGCCCTCCCAGTTGCCCTTTTAAAGAATTATACGAATTTTTATTACCAGCAACACACGAAACTATTTATTTCCTCACATGTCCCTGAGTATTGAGTTTGTAGAGATCCTGGTTTTGCAGGTTTCAAATGAGCCTTCTCTCATCTGTTGTGCCTGCCTTCGGCTGTCGGGAAGGGGAACTGTTCTTCTGAAGTTCTCTGCAGTTTGTTTCTTCTCAAGTGCAAAGTATTTGAGCATAACTTTAGTTACTTTATCTTCTGAGTCACTGGGACTTTTATTAACCTTATTTTACAGACTCCTGAACGTGGTAGAAGTTAGCTAGTTGTTGTTTTGTTCTACATATTTTCTTTTCACATGTCCCTGTGTTTACTGCGGTGCTGTTCGTGTCCCGTGTGTGATATATTAATTATTCTGCTTACGTGTATGCCCTGACTCACTCCTCAGAGGTCTGTGACTTGGCCACTGTCCTATCTGTTCTGGAAATCCAATTGTTGAAATTTGGAGGGAGTCCTATGGCCACAATGTTATGTTCTGTTTCTATTTAGTTGTCACGTGTTTTGAAATAACATTTCTCCTTCCTAACACAGTGAGTAGTTTACATTAAGACCTGAATTAAAATTTATTTCCTTCCTGCTTTGATGATGCTAACATCATTTGTTAAATAGTATTTCTTACCTCTGTTTGGTAATGCTTAGCTTAAAACATAACACATTCGTGTGTGGATTAAGATCACATCAGTTGATTTTTATTTATGGCTTGGGGCCATACCCTCACTTCCCATCACCGTGCTCTGTAATATTTTCTACAGTTTAGACGATCTCATTCGCTTTTAGTGTGTGCATTCTCATTGCATTTTACATTACGTTTTGCTTTCTTTGATAGATGTTCTGCCTGTTTTTCCAAAAGACTAAAAAACCATTCTGCAGGGGCGCCTGGGTGGCTCAGTGGGTTAAAGCCTCTGCCTTCAGCTCAGGTCGTGATCCCAGGGTCCTGGGATTGAGCCCCGCATCGGGCTCTCTGCTCAGCGGGGCGCCTGCTTCCTCCTCTCTCTCAGCCTGCTTCTCAGCCTACTTGTGATCTCTGTCTGTCAAATAAATAAACAAAATCTTTGAAAAAAAAAAAAAAAACCATTCTGCCAAGTTCCATCAGAGGTCGTACTAAGATGCTAATTGACAGGGCCGTCACCAAGCAGTCCACTAGAGAAGAGCCATCTGCTCGCAGGGATCTTCCCACGGCGAGCGTCTTTGGCCCCCGCGTCCTGAAGAATGGCAGCAGGCCTACTTGGCCTCATTGGCTGTTACCTTCAGATGTTGTCTCAGCAGTTAGTACAGAACTCGCACAGTGGACAGGGCAGAGAACTCAAATGGGACCGGCCGTTCAGGAACCCTGCTGATTCCGTCCCTGCCTACCTGCCGCAGGCCTCTGTTTCCTCCCCAGGAAAATGAGTATAAGAGTATTCACTTCTTTAACATCTCCTCCTTTCCCTCCATACAAGTTTCCCGGAAGTTCTAGGGTTAGGGTCATCGTTGCCTCATGGAATATATGTGCTCAGCTGACTCTTGGGGTCAAGAGGGGGAAATAATTTATCTGACGTGATAATTATTCATCCCTTGCAAATGTGAATGAATTCATCACTAAAACCATCAGATCTGCGTTGGGGGGTGGGGAGGATTTCTTTTTCTAGTTTCACTGTTGCTCGATTTGGGCTGTTTTTGTTTCACGTTTGTTATTTCATCAGTGTTTATTGGGTCTGTATTCTTCGCATTCCTCCCTGGAACATAATGACACATATCATCCCCTTAAATGTTTCAGATCTTCTATATTCAAAATTTTGTTTAATCTTTGTGTTTTTCTCGTCCTTTGTGTTCTCTGTATAGAGGTCACCTGGGTCAGCAGAGGCAGATGGCAAGGCCCACTTTTTTTTTTTTTTATAAACATATATTTTTTTTCCCCAGGGGTACAGGTCTGTGAATCGCCAGGTTTACACACTTCACAGCACTCACCATAGCACATTCCCTCCCCAATGTCCATAACCTCACCCCCCCTCCCAACCCCCCTCCCTCCAGCAACCCTCAGTTTGTTTTGTGAGATTAAGAGTCACTTATGGTTTGTCTCCCTCCCAATCCCATCTTTTTTCATTCATTCTTCTCCTACCCCCTTAACCCCCCATGTTGCATCTCCACTTCCTCACATCAGGGAGATCATATGATAGTTGTCTTTCTCTGATTGACTAATTTCGCTAAGCGTGATACCCTCTAGTTCCATCCACGTCGTCGCAAATGGCAAGATTTCATTTCTTTTGATGGCTGCATAGTATTCCATTGTGTATATATAAGGCCCACTTTTTTATTCATTGTGCCCATTCTTAAAGGTCTTTAGAAAATGGGCTAGATTTTAGATAGCAATGTCTTTTAAAAATTTTTTGGCTTTAACTTTCATTTGCTTTTCCCTCTTTTTCGCTTCCCCCCCCCAAAAAATTTTTTTTTTTTTTTTGCTTCTTTCACGAGATAGAATTTTGATGCTTATTGCATCATCATTTTTTCTCACCTTTTTTTGAACCTAATGAGGCCATGTGGTTTCTCCTTCTGGAACTCCTTTGCCACTTTCCGCTGGTTTTGAGATGTCTGTGTTTTCGTCGTATCAGACAGTTTTTTCCGTAGACAAGTACATTTTCATTCTCAAATGTTGTATTTCTGTTTGGTTCTTACTCTCTTCTTCTCTTGACAGAATAAGAAAACAGAGAGCAAATAGTTCCTGCTTCCATATTTTTGTTGAGATTTTCTTGAGATCCTGCACATGACGACCTTGTGTAAACCCCCCGCCAGCCCTTGAAAACGAACCATATTCTGCTCATTCTGTTTCATTCCCACTGAAACAGCAACAGACTCCGCACTGTTGTCCTACCCAGCTCCTTCCGTGTTCCTGAACTTCCTGTGTGCTTGATAATGAGCAGTGGATTCTTCAGTCCTGGCCAAACTGGCATGGTTTCTGCGTCGTTCTCCCAGCAGGTGTGCACGCATAGATCCTGCTCTGTTACTATAGCATTTAGATGCTGCACGGTTATGCTGCTGACATCGACCGTGAAGTAAGGGTACGACTCTTGCCACGTGGGATGGTTTTTGCCTGTGTTAATCTCGGCCTGGTGTTAGCACTGAAACGCCAGTCTGCAGCCCCTTGAAGCTTACTCACACCTCCTCTTCCTCTTCTGGTGTGTCTTGCGAACAGCATATTGCTGGATTTTGTGCTTCCGCAGGGAGAGCAGTGAACCTCATAACTGAGAAATGACCTTGTATTTGTCCTTTCTGTTCAGCCTTCAGGTGCTCCTTTTTTTGTCTTGATTTTTTACGTTACGCTGATTTCTTTTTTTCTTCCCATTGTTGAAACGTGATGTCTTTTCTTTTATCTTTCTGATGAGGCTGTCGGAAAACTTCTTTTCACTCAATCAGCCGTGAAATGTGAAACACAGATGCTCTGATTTCTGTGTTGGTTTTCTTACAGGGTCAGACCGCATACCCTGGCCTTTCCCCGCCACCACCACACGGTAGAAGACTCCCCCCGCCCCCCAGCCCGAGTCTCTGGGTTTTTGGATTCCTGGACTTTTGCTTTATGTCTCTGTCTCTCTGTCTTTCTCTCTCTCTCCCCTCATTGATTTGGGTTAATGTTCTAGTATTTTCTTTGTCTTTCTGTCTTCTATTTTGTTTTTATTTTTCACCCTGCATGGTTCTGACTTTTGTCAGTAATAACCCTTGGTCTGATCCAGCTCGTGGCTACTCATCTTTGCAAATAGGCTGTTAACTCAAGCATGTCTTACTATTTTTAACTCATTGTTCGCTTTCACTCGCGCCTTTTAGATTCCGGCAATTATTCAAAGTAAATCCTAGGAATAAGCTGTATGATTAATATGTTCTCAAAAGCAAAAATTTTCTAGGGCGCTTTAAAAAGCTGCCTTTCTCCAGGAGTGACAGCTTGGCAGGTAATACAGTGTGATGAACAGCCCGGTTTTCTGAAGTTGGTGTAGCGGGCGTTCCATTGTCTCTGGGTTTTTATCATGTCATCAGAGAAGGCAGAGAGATGGTTTCTTATCTTGTAAGCATGACCTCTGCTTTCCAGGGTTGGGGGAGGGGGGTTGCTTGCAAGTTGCTAGAGGCAGGGACTGGGAAGGGACTGTGAAGACGTGGGGTGGGCAGGAGGCAGGCCCTGAGCCCCATGACTGTTTAGGGACTGCCTTCGGGGATCCTTTGGGCAGCGTCCAACACAGACCCTCAGGCCCTGGACTGACCCTCAGACCAGCGCCTGACTCCCCTCCTTGGACCAGGACCAGCTTGTTCTGGTGCCACTGGGGGGCTTCAGGACCCCCTCCAGAAAGCCAGGTGGGCCTGCAGGTCCTTGTGATCTTGATGTCTCTGTGTTCCCATCCTCCTGGGCTGCTGGGGCTGCTCCAGGTGCACACTTGTCCCAGGCTGATTCCCAATCACAGAGAAGCATGGAGGATGGCTGGAAGCTTCTGTCTCGCTGTGGGCAGCCTCAGCCTCCCAGCTTGGAAGAGCACACGCTCGCCGGGAGGTGGGACAGAGCGTTGGCAGGCCAGGGGCCGCTGGTGGCTGCTCTTACCAAGTCCCAGTTGTGATTCCTCCTTAAAAAGTTAAGTGAGAGGGGCGCCTGGGTGGCTCAGTGGGTTAAGCCTCTGCCTTCGGCTCAGGTCATGATCTCAAGGTCCTGGGATCAAGCCCCGCATCGGGCTCTCTGCTTGGCAGGGAGCCTGTTTCCTCCTCTCTCTCTCTGCCTGCCTCTCTGCCTACTTATGATCTCTCTCTGTGTCAAATAAATAAATAAATAAATAAAATCTTAAAAAGAAAAAAAAAGTTAGGTGGGGGCGCTCAGGTACCATGAAGGAGTTCAGAACCGGATATTTAAGTGCTAGCCTCTGCTGCAGACCCCACAGGGGGTGGGTCCATGCTGTGGCTGATGGGGACCCAGGGGCAGGACCTTCAACCCCTCCTGGGGCTGCACCCCCATGGGTTTAGGCTTCAGCACCTGCCACATGGTGGCTGCTGGGGAGCCCCTCTTTCTCCCTCAGGGTGAGCCCTGGGAGTAGATGGAGGGTCCACAGGTGAGGGTCTCGGTGCTGGCAGATCTCAGCAGAGTCAGGAGGAAGAGGATTGTTCCTTCCTTCCCTCAGGCACACTCCCTCCAGGCCAGTTCTGGGGAGACAGTTGGTGCCTGGCCTCACAGGAATTCTAGGCCAGAGGCAGAGGCTCCCCAACAGCTATGGGGTCCCCAGTGGCCAGGTGCCATGTGTTCAGGGAGTGTCCAGCTCAGAGCAGGTTTCCCCAACTTGCTGTTAGCTGGGGACTGCTACGTCCCCTTGACAGCTGAAAGCACAACAGCTCAGTGCTCGGTCTCACCGCCAGGCCAGATACCGTGGTGTGGAATATTCCATGGCCCTGCCCTTCCCCCTGTATTTGGTGTCGCCCCAAACTCCGAATGTACTAAGACTGGGACAGTGAGGGCACGGGTGGCAGGGGCCACTTGGACGAGGAGGCCACAAATGGTGGGACATGGCGGGAGGGCAGGACAGGTGTCCCTGCGGGGATGGGCGGAGTGGGGTCCTAGCTGAAAGTGGCATCACAGAGATAAAGGGGCTCCAGGGCGGGACGGGCAGAGAGCAATGGGACAAGGATGGGCTCCAGGGAAAAGCCCTTCCCTCCCATGGCCTGCGTAACTTCACAAGGATAATGTCCTGGGGTGTCAGTGTCCAAACATAGCACCCCACCATCCACCTAATCCTGGGACACAGACTCATGGACACCCACATCCCAGCAAGGGTGGGAGTGGTGGCTTCACCTTCCTAGACCTGGTGTCTGCATGGGGGTCCCAGATCTCCACAGGGGTCCCAGCGAGGACAAGGGTGGGAGGGGCTCACATCGATGCCTGTGTGACAGCAGGCACAGCTTGGTGAGCTTGGTGATCAGCCACAGTTCCCCGGCTTCTCAGATGCCTGCTGGATTTTACAAGTGCAGTTTCATCGCCCTGAGCTCCAGATCCCAGGAGCCTGGTTCCTGCCCCAGCCTGTTCTCAGAAAAGTCATTGTGCCCTCGCCCGCCCAGCAGGCCCTCTCCCTGGGGAGCCTGGTTGGGCAGCATCCTGGGCGCTGTGTCTGCTGCCGGCACAGACTGCTCATGGGGCCAGGAATGGATTTAGAAACCTCTGCTTCCTCCCAGTGTGAGCAGAGGCTCCAGAAGCTGTCGGGCACAGAGCCAGGGGCAGGAGTCGTGGAGCAAGACAAATGAGGCCGGGCCCCATTTGGGTGCCTCCTCCCCAAAAGGGGCTTCTGAGGCCAAGCAGGGGAGGAAGCTACGTGCATGGAGGAGCCAAGCAGACATGGGTCAGACCCCTGGGCGTCCCCTTCACTGTCATCCAGGGTCACCCACATGGGCCACCTCCGCAGCTCACTTTGTAAGAAGAGGTTTGGAACGCTGGTTCAAGGAGTAACTTCCCATATTCTATGGGAATGTGTCCTAGGATCTCCTAACCTGTGGAGGGCAGAGAGCCAGGGCATCTGCAGTCCTGGGTGGGGACTGTTGCCCTTAGCTGCGGGGAGGCGTGTGGTTGACACCCCAACCTAAGTGGGTCCCCTTTCTGTATGCCCACAGCTCCCTGGATGGCTCCATGTGACCTCCTTAGTTTCAGGGTGTCCCTCGTCCAGGGGACCAAGACTGGGCTTGGCCTGACCCCAGGGCCAGGCAGCATGTGCTCCCAGCAGGAACCCACAGCCCGACCCCAGCAGGGCGGCTGGAGAGCTGCCCCACCACCTTCTGTGTCTCTGTGGCCTCGGGTCCCCACAGCCTGATCTCCCAGCACAGTACCCTGTGGTGCCCCAGTCCCTTTAGGCCCACTGTCCTACCCACCAGTGTTTGCAGGCTGCTGCTCTGTTTGCAGACCCCGAGAGGAGGGTGTTCAAGCCATACTCTGGCCTGATGGGGGCCAAGCTCAGGAAACCAGGGCTGGGCCTAGAGCTGTCTGGTATGACAGCAAAGCTGTATTGTCCACCAAACTCTGATTAAATCTTCCAGAAACACAGAAAACACTGGGGTCCCCTCAACAGACAGCGGTCACCTTGACTGGAGCTTCCCCCATGGGTTTGGGGGTGTGAGGTCCTCTGGATACATTGGCTCCCTGGTCTCCAGCTCAGCCCTGTGATGGTCTTCTCGGATGGAGAAACCACAGCTCAGAGACACTGAGTCTCTTATCCAAAGACACACTGTAGCTTGGCGGGTTGGATCCTTCACAGGGCGGCTGGCCAAGATGGAGGCTGAAGCCACATGGCCTGCCTGGAGGAGGGGGCGCTCTTCCCAATTCCACACAGGGCCCCATGTACTGCACGGCTCCCATGTGACCCCCACCCACTGCTTCCAGGTAGTGCCAACCAGCCTGGTTGCAGAGCTGAAAAATGTTCCCAGGGAGTCTCCTGTTGTTCCCCCAAAGTGTGCTCCGGGTTCCAGGCCCAAGGGTGGGCTCTGGGACTGGCACAGGAACACACAGTTCTATGTGTAGGGACTGAGTGACTGTGCTTCTGAGACATGGGTCTAGTGGCCTTGGGCCCGCCTGCAGGCCCTGTATCCAGGCAAGGAGCTCCAGGACAGCCCAGGTGGGAAGGGACTGTGCCCTCTACCACCTCTCCCTCCTGGCCTAGGTTTGGGGAATAAGGGCTCCAGATGGTTCCTTTGGGGGGGCCCAGAGTCACAAGCATATCAGCCTTGTGCACTGAGCCCTACTGTGCCCCCACACAGGGACCAGGATTCCACGGGGACCTGAGAGGAGCCACTCCATCTCCCAACATCCCAGTCCAGTGGGGAGGCAGATAGCAGACAGGCAGCTGCAGTCGGATGGAGGGGATAGTATGGGGGATGCGGGAGAGGGGCACCCTGAGCCCCAGACCCTGGGTTCAGGGGACTCAGCAAGGGCGCGCGTACCAAAAGCACCAGGCCTGAGTCCTATCTTGAGAGGAACTAGAAGACCACGGGCAGGGGGTTTGGGGGGCTTCAGGAGGAGAGCCGCAGGCCTGTCCTGCCACCCTGCGGTGGAAGCCAGGTTGGGGAAAGCCAGTCCTCTGCAGGAAAGGAACCATGAAATCTTTTCTTCACGGGATGGGGTCATGGAGCAGGTCATGCGTATGTGCGTCTTAAGAAGCAGGCAGAAAGCAGAACATAGGAGAGGAGCCAGGTTCAGGCTCCCAGTGTCTACCGCCCACACACCGTTGGGATGGGGGTGTGGGGGTCACTTCCACGGGCAGGGCCCTCAGGACCTTGTCTGTACTGGGTGAGAGGGCACTGCCCTCCCCCAGGCAGCATCTTTCCGGGCCAACACATAGGGACTGAAGTGGGGTGACCCTAGACCGCTGCCTTGCGGTTTTCCCCTGTGGAATGTCTCTGGGGATGGGAGCCCAGGCTTTCTTCGGGCCAGGAGATGGGAAGCCAAAGGCTCAGCAGGGTGGGAAGGGGGAGCACTGGCTGGAGGCGGCCACGGAGGGCTGTCCCACATCTGTGTTCCACAGTGGCCTCGCAGGGCGAGGTCTTTCCAGCTCTTCCCTGACCCCCTTCTGCTGTTTATCAGCTGACGCACATCCCAGGTGGGGTGCAAGTGGTTCTTGGGACTGTCGCCTCCTAGCCATCGTGAAAATGCCAGCCGGTCTCCATGGGCCTTCCTCTTCCCTGGGACCCTCCCGGGGCTGTTTATTCTCTGTTCTGTTCATGTTCTTCATTTTCGGAGGCAATGGCACTTGCCCACCTTCCTCGGCCAGGGCCCGGGGGTCAGGGAGGTATGGTTGACCAGGGAGCTGACATGATGTGAAGTTACCTCCGCTGCTCACAGGGTTTTGTATGAAGCCTGTCGAGCTGTTTCGGTTCTTTGTGGCCCGAGTGTTGGTAGAGACCTTGTAGTCTGTGCCTGTGAATGCTGCGAGTCATGGGCCAAGCTGCCTGGGCACACGGGTCTGCCAGGATGTCCGGGGTCCCCGTTCTACAAAATAAGGAGATCCGCCATGGGAGGAACCTTGGAAAAATGCATTTTTCCAGTACGCGTTTGCATGCAATGGTCACACTAATGCCAAAGCCTTCTTGTCTGAGCGCTGTGGCTCAGCCCTGGGCGGCAGAGATGCTCAAGGCCTCCTATCCCTGGGCCTGGTCACAGACTTCCTTTGACATCCCCCAGCATCAAGAAAAACAAAAGATGTCCCATCCTGTGCTACCTCCAGGCAGGAGGGCCGGCCTCCTGACTCCCTTGTGTGGGGGCCCACAGAGATGGAGACCACGTGGGCTCAGTTAGCCACCTGGGCCCCCCAGCCCGGTCTCTCTGGGGTCCGAGGCCCTTTGTAGCAATGAGCCAGCCTGGCACGCTCACTCCAGGCCTGACGCTGTGTGGTTTTGCGTCACCAAAGGAAGTAGCCCCAGCGGTGGCCAGCCCCGTCCTGCCTAGGAAAGGCTGTGCGTGACGACCCAGTTGTGGGTGGGAGCCCTGACCCCAGAGGCGGAAACCACAAGGGAGAAGACATGACCACTTGAAGATGAAGTCCCCCTGGCCTGTGATGAAAATGCCCCCAGGACGGGAACCCTGTGGTTTTACAGGGTTGTTTCTTTTTAATCAGAAATCAGAAATCAATGAGGGGCACCTGGATGGCTCAGTCATTTAGTCATCTGCCTTTGGCTCAGGTCATGATCCCGGGGTCCTGGGATCGAGCCCTGTATTGGGCTCTCTGCTCAGCGGGAAGCCTGCTTCTCCCTCTGCCTCTGACCCTCCCCCTGCTTGTACTCTTGTTTGTTCTCTCTCTCAAATGAATAAATAAAATTTTTAAAAATCCTTTAAAAAATCTGAGAAGAAACATGGGAATGTTAATAGAGAATTACTTTATTTCTTTTTAATTTTATTTATTTTTATTTGTCAGAGAAAGCACAAGCAGGAGAAGTGGCTAAGGGAGAGGCAGAAGTAGGTTCCCTGCTGAGCAGGGAGCCCAGTGCATGTGGGACTCCATCCCAGGACCCTGAGCAGAAGGCAGATGCTTCACCAGCTGAGCCCCCCAGGCGTCCCACCCCTACTTTTCTTCTACATTATAGGATTTAGAAATATGGCTGGTTTCACTGCAACTGTTTTTCTAAAGAATCAGCATTTTAATTTGGTGATTATTTTACTATTTTTAAAAATAACCCAAAATATTTTTTCTAACAATTAGTAATGCATTTAAATGATTTGTCCTTTGGAATAATTTACTTTGCTGTTCTTTTTAAAACTGTCTTGCTTTGGAGACTTTCTTCGTGTATTTTCATATGTTTTTGTTTAGTAAGTTTAGGAGAACAGATTTTTCTCAGGATTGTTTGTGGGCCATCCCCTAACTTTTTTTTTCATCCCCTTAACTTTTACAAATAGTGTTGCCATTGTCTTCTTAATAGTGTGTAAATGAATTGTCAAATTCTCCTCAGACCTCAAGATTATAGGAGTCATCTTTAATTTCTGGACAGTTGACTTTTTTTAACTTATCCTTTTCTTACTAATTTCTACTTTTGAATATTGTAGTCAAAGACTACTAATGTACAGTTTCCGCTGTGGGCTTCTGTCTTTGTTCTTTGCTGCCGCAGTAGAATCTGTGACCTTTGAAAAGGTGATTGATTCTCTGCTGACCAGGCACATCACAATGCTTCAGTGAATGTGGTTTGTTCACATTATATGGGTTTTAATCTGCTCAGCCTTGAAAGGGAGTTAAAGTCTCCGACGTGAAGGTGTGGTCAACTCCATCTCGTGCTTCTGACATATGTAGGCTGTCTGTACACTGGGGAGATCTCAGAACACTGTCACAGTGGGAATGTCACTCTTGGCGCCCTTCCATTGAGGGATGAGCAAAGGTTGGCCTCGGGAAGATGGGGTTAGGAGCCTTCCAAGCAGAAAGCAAAGACCTTCCAAGCAGCATGTGCAAATATCCTGAGACAGAAATGTCAGCCATCCAAGCTAGCGTGTAGCCAGTGAGAAGGACAGGACATGGTTGAGGGTGGGTAATAACCCACGAAGACAAGTCACTTCTGCCTACTCCTGGGGCTAGAGATAGAACCACGCAGGAAGGGAGGGGACAACTCTGGAGGAGGTGAGGAGAAGCCCATGACGCCTCAGGAGCTGGGCAAGGTTTCCCAGGTGGTGGGAGAGGGGGCTGAGGCAGGGATAGCCTGGAAGTCATCTGTGTTGACAGCTGGATGTGGACAGAAGCGAGTTTCACATGTAGGTGTGGAGGGTCACAGCTGGCCCAGGAGCCAAGGAGCCTGCAGAGTATGGACACCCCTCCCCGCACGGGGTAGGTAGCAAGGACAGGGGAGCCTCTCGGTGGGGACAGGTCAGGCTGCTGACAGAGGGGAGAGGCTCAAGGGAGGAGGTGGCAGTCACGAGAAGCATCCCCAGGAGAGGAGACCATGGAGAGGAGCTGCCCAGGAGGAGCGCCCTCTGGTGGCCTTCCTGAAAGGCTGCGGCTGGATCTGGCCGTGGAGACCATTGGTGGGGCTGGGAAACCCCAGGAGAAGGAGCACAGGGGAAGCTTTTAGAAGCAGTCTCCTTCACCCCTGTCCAACTGTTGGCTGTTTTTCACAATCAGAAAGTTGCTGTGAACATCTCGTTACATGACTGGCGTCTGCATTTTATGGTATTATTTTAGAATAATTCCTAGAAACAGAATTCTTGGATCAGAGGGTATCCCCAGTTTTGAGGTCATTGACACATACTGCCAAACTGCCTTCCAGAAAAATGTCATTTTATCGATTAGTGATGATGTAAGTGCCCACCTCATTCCACTACACTGTCATCAGTGCAGTCTTATTTTTAAATCTAGGAGTTCACTTTTTTTTTTTTTTTCCCCTAAACAGTGAGGTTAAAGTTCTTCACAGATGCCTATTAGTTGTTTGGATTTCCAGAATAGCTCTCTCACCAGGGGCGTCACAGGTATCTGGCTCTGCATCTCGCACCCACCCACAGGCTTCTCCCACTCCCCAAAAGCCTCCCTGCCCCATGTCATCTGGCACTCTGACAGGCTCTCAGGCCAACCGCACTCAGGCTGCCAGGCCACCACCTCCCCTCCCCGGGGGTGGGGGGTGCAGAGCCACTGGAAACCCTGCACAATACATGATCCTGGACAGGTGGAGTCAAATACTGAGGCAGATGAGCTAAACCTAAGTCCAAAAGCACTTCCTCCTCCGATTTTGGAGGCTGAGACACGTGTTGCCTGGTCAGCGTTTGCTCAAGCTGATGGAACAAGAAGCGTGTACTTCAGGAGTCACACGCCAGTTGTCTGGGAGGAAGCGATGAAGTAACATGCATTTATTGGGCACCTGCTGTATGTTGGGCCCTTGACCTCATTTAACTTGATCTGCCCTGTAACCCTGCCAGGTAGTCTCCTCATTAGAATAGAAGGAGGCCAGGGCTCACTCAGATAGGGGTCATGAGATCCCCAAGATCACTCGTGATAAGTCGTGGAGATGGGATTTGAATCCAGGTCTGTGGGGTGTCAGGGCTCAGACTCAGATACCCCACACATCAGGGCCGGTCAGGGCTAGCTGGGGTTAACACCAACCACAAGTTGTCTGGGGCATCCATGGGCATCGGCCTTCTTGTCGATAAGTAAACACCCGTGAGTCATGGCACCCTTGACTTGGGACCCAAGTATACGGGAAGCTCCCACCACAGCGTTCAGAAACATGCCAAGCAAAGTTTGCTTAAGGGCCCAGAATAGAAAGACTCATAAAAATAAATAAATAAATAAATAAAGGGTAATTGTTCAGTTACATGAGAACTGAAAATAGAGGGTTAAGGCAAGAATATTTTTCATGATTATTTTGGGCCCTTCAGTCAGTACTATGTTCTGCTGAAGAGAAGAATGCCTGCGCTCTGAGGGGAATTCTCTTATCACACCCTTGCTGACAGGGCTCAAAATATTTATTGAAAGTTTCAGCTGTCACTTCTATATAAATAAACAGGATATGGATGGCCAACTGCATGTTAGAGATATTTTTAGACAGGGGTGGCTTTGCAGACTGGAGGGATAACATTTCAAGGAGAAAGCGCCTGATCCCAGAATAGCCCACCAGAGGCTCACCCTCCACATGGCCTCACTGTGGGGTCTGACGAGTCTTGTCTCTTAGGTCGGGAGCTCTTCCCTATCCTGGTTGGCCAGCCCAGAGATGGCAACCCCAACCCCTCTTTGTAGGGACATCCCATCTCCTTTCCTTTAGGCACAGAGAATGGGGAACAATGTTTAGGATGGATTGTCACTGGTCCCGCTGACTGGATGGGTCTGCTGGGCCTGAGGCAGGGGAGAAGGCAGTCATTCAAACCAGCGCTTATAACACGTAACCCTGTGGCTGACCAACAGCCAGCCCAGAAGGCTGGACTTGGGGCTTTTACAATATGTGACACGTTCAGCGTTTCCCCGGGCCAGCCACTGGATGCATGCTGGTTCCTTCCCTCTCCCAGTGAGACCCAGCCTGTCAGGATTTCCTGCCACTCTTCCCACTTCTGTTTTTACTTGAAACATGAATCCTTCCTCACTTGGGAAAACCGCACACCCCGGTGGGTGCGGGTCCCCTGCAGGTCCGCTGCTGCCGCCTCAGCCCACTCTCCCCCTCCTGGGGCCTCCACACCCCGCCCTCCCTCAGGGACTGAGGGGGCCCCATGGTCCCTGTGCGCTCGCAGCAGTGACCCAGAGAGCAGCCAGGGCAGAGAAAACAGTGACTTAGCGATTTCAAGGCTAAAAGGAGCTACGTAGAGGGGGCGCTCAAGGCTGGAGACGCCCTGGCCTTTTCCATGCAGCCTTTTCAAGCCTCCTTGGGTAGCTCCTCTGTGGTCTCTGCTCCCTTTACCCACTTTCTACATCAAAAATCAGGAAGATCAGAAATGTATCTTTTAAAGATCCTCATTTTTACTTTTCACAGAGCTCTTCATCTTGCTATGTTCCTCTGACTGAAAATCTCAAACGTTTCTTATAACCCAGATCTGCAGGCAGTGAATTCTCTCAGTCTTCAGTTCAACTTCATGTGTGGAAGCTATTTTTGCTGGGTGTGGAATTCTGGGCAGACAGAGGTGTGTTCCCACTGCCACTCCCAACACTTTGTCACCCCGTTGTCCCCCGGCCTGCACAGTCTCAGGTCAGAAGTCTGCCGACATCCCGTCATTGCTCCTCCGTAGGTGTATTTTTTCTTGACAGGCTCTAGGATTTTTTCTTTTGGATTTTTTTCCTTTATCTTTGGTTTTCAGCTGCTGGTTTGAATTTGATGTGTCTATCTGACTGTTTATTGGCTGTTGCTGTCACTTTGGTTTTTGCTCTATTTGGGGTTCTCTGACTTCTTGGATTTGCAATTTGATATGTCACTAATTTTGGAAATTTTTCAGCCATTATCTCTTAAAAACTTTTTCCGTCCCATTTCTTTTTTTAAAAGATTGTATTATTTATTCGAGAGAGAGAGAGCACAAGCAGGGGGAGGGGCAGAAGAAGAGGCAGGAGCAGGCTCCCTGTTGAGCAGGGAGCCCAATGTGGGGCTTGATCCCAGGATCCTGAGATCTCTGACCTGAGCCGAAGGCAAATCCTTAACCAACTGAGCCACTCAGGGGCCCCTCTGCCCCATTTCTTCTCCTCCTTCTGGGACTCAGATTACAAACTGGAGTTGATATCATTGGCAGTGTTATTAATTCGCCACAGACATGCTCTGTTTTTTCTCTTTGTGTTTCTGTTTAGTAATTTCTGACCTACCTTCAGGTTCACCAATTCACTACTCAGATGTCAGGTCTGCTGATGAGTCCATCAAAGGAGTTCTCTCTGATGCTGTGTGTGTTTGTTTGTTTGTTTGTTTGTTTTCTACACCTTGCATCTCTGCTGAACTTCTGTTTGTGTCTGTTGGCTACATTCCCCATTTAGAACCTTTATCATAGTTTTCCTTTTGAAGTCCCTGCATGATAGTTATGACATCTCAGAGTCTGATTCTGTGGATTGATGTATCTCTTGAGAAGGGGTTGCTTGGTTTCTCTTGCTTTGGAATGAAAGTTCGTGATTCTGTATTGAATACTGAACATTCATGTATAGGAGAGCCGAGACTGAGGTAACTACTGTTTCTACCTGGAAATGGGTGAGCCGCTCCTGCCAGGCTGTTCGGGTGGGGTTTTGAGTCAGTCTTGTCAGGAACTGGGCTGGGCTTGGGGCTTGTGGTTGCCGCGGAGAGTTTCAGAACACCACAGGCCTCTACACCTCTAGCAACAGGCTACTGTGGCCTTGTGCTCAGAGTCGGGCCTGGTGACATGTCCTCAGGCAGCATCCCACCCTGCATGCCCGGGCCACACACAGTGGGTCTCTCCCCACCTTGTCTGGGCAGCAGATGGTTACTGCTTGTTGTCTGTGTTGTGCCCATATGAGGGGGCAGAGCCTCAGTTCAGACAGGCCCTGCCTTTGGGCCTCTCCCATGGTGGCCAAACCTTGCCCTGTATCTGTGGGGCCTTGGCGAGGAGAGTCCTGCCTCCCTCCCAGAGGCAGGAGACCTCTGTTTGGTATCACCCAGGATCCTAGGCCCAGGATGGGTTCCTGCTGCTCTCCCAAGAGAACACAGTCTTTTCCCCATCCTTCCTTCAGCCACCGTGCATCTTTCTTGTGCCCTGGGCTGACAGGCTATACCATCCCTCCCTCAGCAGCTTCAGGCTTTTGCTTCCTGGGAGAGAAGGGCCTGGGAATGTCAGAAAGGCTATGGGTCTATTCCCTCCTGTTCCTCCAGGGGTCTAAGGCTGGCAGTTCTTAAATGAGAAGTAGTCAAGAAACATAGAGTGCCTGGCCACGTGTGACAGCCAGTCTCCTGCCTACCCCAGTCCTCAGGAATGCCCGTTGGTGCCTCATGGGAAGACGTGATGAGTCAGTGTGTCTGGGGCCCCAGAAATTCCAAACTGACCTTCTAGTCCACAGTTGGCCTTTGGTAGTTTTTTACAAGTGGATTTCTTCCTGCATCTGGTATAGCAGCTGTGTCTCTTTCCCACGCGTGGCCCCAGGTGGGACAGTTCTGGCTGGAAATAAGTTACTTCACTGCTTTGCAGTCTCAGCTCTCTGATGGATTCCAGAAAACATACCATTTCTTATTCTCTTTGGTTTTTTTTTTTTTTTTTTTTTTTTGGTTATCATTCAAGTAAGAGCGACACGCTTTGCAGCTCTCTGCCTGATAAGCAGAAGCAGAAGTGATTTGCCTTCTGGAAACTACATCTTCCTTTCCCCCCATGTTGACTCTTCACTTATTAAAAAGTAATTTACCCAAAGTGTTAAATGTAGACCCACCATATCCAGCAGTTACACACTGGGGAGTACACCCAAAAGAATTGAAAGCAGGGTGTTCAAGAGACGTTTGCCCACCCATGTTTATATCAGCTGTGTTCCTCCCAGTCACTAAACATGGAAGCAACCCAGGTTGTCTATTGATAATGGATAAACAAAATGAAGTAGGTGCAAACAGAACGTGATTCAGCCTTGAAAAGGAAGGAGTCTGACACCTGCTACAACATGATGAAACTTGGGGATGCTTTGCTTGGGGAAATAAACCCATCACAAAAAGACAAATACCTTATGATTCCACTTACCCAAGGTCCCTAGAGCGGTCATAGTCAGAGACAAAAAGCCGCTTGGTGGGTGGGAAGGGGGAACGGGAAGTCAATGTTTCATGGGGACAGAGTTTCTGTTTGGGAAGCTGAGAAAGGTCTGGAAATGGTGCTGATGTCTGCATGACAGCATGAATGTACTTACTGCCCCTTACTGTGCACTTAACAAATGGTTAAAATAGTAAAATGAAATGGTTAAAATAGTAAAATGAAATTGTGTTATTTAAATTTTACCACAATAAAGAAAGAAAGAAAGAAAGAAACAACTGCCTGGTGATTGGCGTGTGCTAAGTGCTCTTCCAGGCTCTGGGATTACAGGTGTGCAAAGCAGGCTGGCCCTGTCCTCACGGCGCTTACACATGATACATACGTCCCTCCATACAACGAAGGGTGATGGACCCTGTGGGAGAAGCCAGTGAGAGTGGGAAGATGGGGGCTGGGAGATGAGGCTCCTGCCTTCCAAGCCGAGGGGCAGGCATGGGGCGAGGCTGGAGAAACTGCGGATTTGTGCACGGATGACTTATTGACCCAGGCTGCTGTCTGGGCGGGTCTGACTGGCCCACCTTTCAGGCTGCCCTACATGTGGCATCCTAGTCCCTGGCACCCCGGAAGCATGGAGGGTTGGCCCTAAGCCCCCACTCACCTTCCAGGGCCTGGCCACGTGCAGGACATCTGGGGAGCCCCCACGACACCGTCTGGGGCCCCCCTCTCCTACAGCCAGGGCCGCTGTCCCTGGGCCTGGACTTCTGGGAGTGCTCACCATGGTGGGCAACTTGGTCCTCCCATGGCCCTCGGCCCACTCAGGGGCTGATGAGCTGCTTTCCCATCTGCAGGAGCTACAGTGAGCTCACAGACTGCACCAGGAATGTGGCGACCCAGCTGAACTGCTTCTGGCCAAATGCAGCTGTGGACACGTTCTTCGTGGCCATCCACCAGCACTACTTCAAAAACTGCCCCGTGTCCGGCAGGGCTGTGCGGGACCCACCCCGAAACATCCTCTGTCCCTTCATCGTGGTGCCCATCCTGGTGACCCTGCTGGTGACAGCGCTGGTGGTTTGGAGGAGCAAGCGTCCGGAGGGCATCGTGTAGACGCGCAGCCCCGGGGGGCCAGGCGGGGAAGGTGGGGAGGCCCAGCCTGGCCTGGGGAGAGCTTCTGGGGCCCTAATGTCAGTGCAGGCCCCCGATCCCCCTCACTTCTCTCCAGAAAGAGTAATCAGGATTTCAGGGTGGTTGCAGTACAGGCATTAACACAGAAAGGCTGGAGGTCAAAGCGACCGAGGTGGGGATCCCCGGTGCTAGGAGGGAGCAGGAGTGTTACCATCACTGTACCTGGGGAGGGTCCCAAGTTCTGTCTCCCAGTGTCCCAACCTCAAGCCAGACTCTGGATAAGCAGTTTGTGATTAAAAGGATGTCCTCAAATGTGGGCAGCATTATTATTTCTGGGGATGGATCCCTGAGGGAAGAAGGTTGGAGAAACACTAGCCCCTTCAGATTCCATCTGCCTCTGTGCGAAGAGACCATCCCAGGGCTCTGTGGGGGGATGATGGGCAGCTGAGGAACTGTGTGCCCCGAAGAGGCTTCTGAGGGACCCTAATGCCCCCACGCCCCCTCACCCTCACCACAGGAGCTGGAACCACTAGCCCTGAGGACTGTGGTTCACAGCCAAGCTGAGGCCCCTCCTCGGAGACGCCTCACCAGCCCTCAGGTCCAGGTACCCACCTCCATTCTGTCCCCGAGGGCTTTGCCGGCTGTTTTCAGGCGGCTGCTGCTCTCCCATTCACAATTCTTTCCAAACACTGCTTACAGCTGCCTTCCAGAAGTTTCTGAATCCGCCAAGGGAGATTCCATGCTGTTCCTCGCCGATGTCTTCTAAGCTCTGACCTGTCCTCTGAGGTCCCTGCAGCCCCCAGCCTGCCCTGCCCTCCAGGGCCTCCTGGCCCAGGACCTGCCCCTTCTCAAGATGACTGATGGGATGTCACACACACACACCTCAGCCTCAGCGTCTTCCTCTGCCCTACAGGCCAGCCCACCCAAACACGGGCCCAACGCCATTACCTCTAGAATGTCCAGCAAAGTGGCCCACAACCACGTGGGGTCACCCACCACCCCACTCAGCAGCCCAGTGCCCAGCCGGACTCCCCCAGCCTCTTCCTGGGCACCTGCAGTCCCAGCACGGCAAGCCTCTGGTTCACAGATGGTTCCCCTCATGGAGATTCTCAAGCATCTGCGCTGAACCATGGGTACCCAGCGTGGTCGTGCCTTCTAGGAAAGGAGCCCAAGTGGTCCTAACTGCAGGATAATCACCTCAGGAACCAACAGGGACTCCATGTCTACATATGAGGACCTCAGGGAGGGGCTGGTCAGGCTGCAGTGTTAGGCCCCAACTCCCCAACTCCCACATGTTTTACACTTGGGTCACACGAGCTGGAAGGAAATGGGCCTTTGTGTCCCTTCATCTCTGCCTCCTCCCCGAGGAAGCCATGGTATGAGCGGGTTATGGTTCAGGCTATGGGCAAGGAAGCTGGTGGAGGAAGAGCTTGGGGCTCCAGGTGTCCATGGGTCTTGGCTACGGGCGAGACCTCAGGAGCAGGAGGTGGCAAGGAGCGGGTGTCGTGGGCTGGAGGAGGTCTTCATAAACACCGTCACCAAGAGCAAAGGTGACAGGAACCAGAGGTAAGAGGACAGCCCCCAGCCTGACCTCGCTAGTCATTTGTCCTGTCATTAGTTACGTGTGTATCCACTAAAGGCACTGGTGTTACGAGCCTGCAGGTCCTGCTCCCATCAGTGCTGATCCAGAGGCAACTTTCAAGGAGTCCCTCTTATCCAAGATCATACCCCTGGTGACAGGGACCCAGGCCCCCAGCTGCCAGGGCAACCCCATCATCCTCAGGCCCCTGTAGGTGGTTAGTGCCCCACGTAGCCCCACTGCCTCACCGGGGCTGAGTGAGGAATCCTTCCAGAATCAGCTTTAGGGCTATGGCATCTTCAAGGACAGGAGCTCCCCTTCTTCCTAAATGCTTTGCTGGCCTAGGTATGTGTGTGGTATGTGTGATGTGAGTGCGTGGGTATATGTGGGGTGTGTGGGGATTCTGTGTGCGATGTATGTGGTGTGGTAGGATGTGGTGTGGGGGGTGCATGGTATGTGTAGGTGGGTAGTGAGGGGGTTGGTATATGTGAGGTGTGTAATGTGTGTGAGGTGTGTGGTATGTGTCGTGTGTGTGATGTAGATTATGTCTGATAATGTGTGATGTGAGTGTGTGCATGTGAGGTACGTGTGATGGGTATATGTGGGCATATGTGTGGTGGGTGTGGGTATGTGGCATGTGTGGTGTGGTATGTATAAGGTGTGTGATGTATATGTGTATGTGGTATGTGTAAGGTGTATGATGTGTGTGAGGTGTAGGTGTGTGTGGCATGTGTAAGGTGTAGTTGTGAGGTGGGGGTGTGGTACGTACAAGGTATGTGATGTGTGTGTGATGTGTATAGTGTGTATGATGTGTGTGTAGTGTGTGAGATATAGGTATGTGTGGTGTATGTGAGGTGTATGATGTGTGTGGTGTGTGAGGTGTAGGTATGTGGTGTGTGGGAGGTGTGCGCAGTGTGTGTGTGTGCGTGCTCACAAACATGGTGACATTCCAGGAGGAATGAGTCCAGTTTCTGTGGCTTCGTGGGAGAGTCAGACATGGGTTTGTTGGGTCCGGGCAGTAGGGGGCTGCTGCGTTCGGGATGCCTGGGTTGTACTTGGTGGAAATGCTGCTTCACGCCTCTTCTAGGCGGATGCTCTCTTCTGCTGGTGCCGGTGGCTGCAGATTAATAAGATCTTTCGGCTTTGACCGAGGAAAGTAACCTTTCATGGGACAGCAGACCCTTGATGCTCATGTCTCAACAGGAAGCCCCTTACAAGCCGTCGTCACAGGAACAGGAAACTAAAGAGAACTGGTCACTGAAAGTCAAGAGGCCTGTTTTATGTGTAAGAATGTGTTTTCAGAGCAGATGAATCTAAAAGTTCCACTCAGAGATTTTACCACATCTCATAAAGTTCAGAATGTTGGGTGTTCTGGAAAAATAACTGTGTGCCTATTTTTAAACCTTCAAAAAATGTGTTTCCTGTCATCATAGCTGTGAAGAAATAATTACAATAAACCTAGCAGAAGAGGCCGAGTTCAGCCTCAGAAGTGAGCCCCCTTCCTCGCTGCCCCTGCCCCCTCTGTGCTTCCATGTCCTCATCCATGAAATGGGGATGAGGGCAAGGTGTCCCCTCAAGGGTACTGAGGTAGCTCGGGGTGTGTCCTGGTCCGGGTGCCCCCAGGCATCAGGGCAAAGGCCAGGGAGGGAAGCCCTATGGGGGAGGTGCTCTGAGAATGCTGGGCAGGGCCCTGGGGTCAGAGGGTCCCTGGGCCAGCACATCGGCCAACAGGACTCCTGGGAAAGCAGGCCTTGCTTGACCTCACCCGCCCAGATTTGGGGAGCAGCCCCTGATGTTTTGCCCTGAGATAAGGCCACAGGGTTTTGGCGGCAGCAGGGGCCCTGGGGCAGCACCCTCGTTCACAGTTGTTAGAACAGAAACACTTCACCGTACCACCTCTGAACAGTGTGATCACTTTAAAGCCATCCAAGCTAATGGAAGAGAACAGAAGGATCATTTTTAAGTATCTTGGTGGTTTCGTGAAACGTGTATTAAAGTACATGAAAATTGGGTGTTGACTTTAAAGATTTTTATGTATTTACTTATTTATTTATTCATGAGAGACTGAGAATGAGGCAGAGGCAGAGGGAGAAGCAGGCTCTGCGCTGAGCAGGGAGCCCGATGCGGGACTCGATCCCAGGACCCCAGGATCATGACGGGAGCCAAAGGCAGATGCCGTTTCCAGTCGGCGACGGGAGAAGAATTAGGCACAAATAAGTCAGCTGCAAGAGATTGGGAGCAGGGGACAACAGTCGAAAAGACTGCTGCCATGAGCAACTCCACAGTCTCACTTTTATTGGGTAGAAACAACAGCCAACAGAAGGGCCGATGAAGGTCAAACATTAGTTACCTGTCTTGCGGACAAGCAAGGAGGATAAAGTTTATAGTTAACCAAGCACATTCTAAGGACTCATCTAACTACCAACGGGTGCTTCTGGGAAGAGAAAGGAACAATGACGGAAAAAGGAAGCAGGCGGTATTTCGTTCCACCCTGAGCTGACCGGGCGTTCCCGGGTGCTCGGCTTCCCTGAAGCAGGCGGCGTTCCGGCCCCAGGCGCATCCCCCGCTGCCCAGCTTCACGGTCGTATATCGTCCTTCTCCCCAAAGACCTGTTGCCAGTATAGGTTTTTCTTAAGGCCATATCTAAATGTGCTTGGCAACTAGTAAAATCCTCTAGGGGTTATAGTTTAAGTAACAAATTTTTCCGAGGGGCAGTAGCAGCCAGATGCTTAACCATCTGAGCCACCACGCGCCCGGGTGTTGACTTTAAAGACAAAGTTCTTTTTTCTAGTTTCCTTATCGTCGTAAGAATACTTAACATAAGGTCTACCCTCCTAAGACATTTTTGAGAGTACGATACAACTTGCTCTGTAGGTCCGGGGTCATGGCGCAAAACTCTGGAGCCCATGAGCTTGCTTCACTGGCACCTTCGGCCCATCCATTAGCGCCTCCCCTCTCTCCTCCCCCAGCTCCGCCTCCCCCAGGCCCCCTGCCCACCATTCTACTCTGCTTCTGCGAAGTGGACAACTTCAGATAGCTCATACAGGTGGCTTATTTCATTTAGCACAATCTCTTCCAAGTTCATCTTCCATGCTGCCCTGTGGAGAGAATTCCGCCCCCCCCTTTTTTTAAAAGGTGGTTGATATTCCATTGTGTGCTTATATCACACATTAACTTTTCTTCAGCCGATGGACATTTATGCTGATTGCATAGCTTAGCTACGGTGGATAATTTTTCAATATTTAGGTTTGACTTTGCAATGTGTGTTTGTAAGTACATTTGCGTATACGTGCACCTGATCTATAAGTTTCCTTCCTGTGAAATAGTTCTGCTAGGAAGGAACCCGAGAGAGCATTCAGGTTTCCTCAGCAGGTCACCAGTGAGCAGGTGTGTGGCTGGATGGAGGCAGAGCTCTACCCTGGCCAGCGCACTCCCTGTCCAGTCAGCATTCATGGCCAAGTGTTCGCACATCACAGGGCAGAGGGCAAGAAACCAAATGCCAGCAAATAAGGTGCTTAAATTGAATGACTAGAAGCAGACTTTTTTTTTTTTTTAAGATTTTATTCATTTATTTGACAGACAGAGATCACAAGTAGGCAGAGAGGCAGGCAGAGAGAGAGAGAGAGAAAGCAGGCTCCCCGCTGAGCAGAGAGCCCGATGCGGGGCTTGATCCCAGGACCCTGGGACCATGACCTGAGCCGAAGGCAGAGGCTTTAACCCACTGAGTCACCCAGGCTCCCCTGGAAGTAGACATTTTATATTGTTAGTACGATTGAGACCTTATTATAAATAAGCAAATGAATAAAAAACAAAAGACTTTCATTATTCATTTCTTAAGGCTGCCTTTAACAAATGAACCCAAACCAGATGGTTTAAGTCACAGAATTTATTCTCCCAGTGTTCTGGATACTAGGAGTCCTGAGATCGAGATGCTGGCAGGCCATGCTTTCTCTGAAGCTCTCGGGGAGGATCTTTCCTGCCTCTTCCTGCCTCTGGTCTTTGTGGGCCTTCCTTGGTGTTCCTTAGCTCGTAGCTGTGCCCACTAGTCCCAGCTGCCTTCTCTCTGTGTGTCTCCATCTTCTCTTCTTACTAAGGACACCAGTCATGTTAGATGGATTCCACTATGACTTCATTTGAAGTTAACCAATTATATCTGCAAAGACTCTATTTCCAAATATGGTCAACTTCTGAGGTTCCAGGTGAACACAAATTGGGGGACCAGTGTTCAATCCAGGACACTCAGCAAACTCAAGGGCCTTGGTTCTCCCTGACTTCTCTAAGATGGGACAATTTTGGGAACTGATAATGATCTGACATGAAAGTATCTCCAAACCCCAACCAGTCAGAACACAGAGCAAGGCCGGGTGTCCCAGGAGCTCCTGAGAAAAATGCTTTGTCCCCAAAGCTCGGGTGTGGGCCATTATTCCCACAGACGGTCTCAGTCCACCTGTAATGGCAGCTTTGGGTCTGGCTTTTAAAGCCAAGGACCAGGTCTGCGTGTGTGTCTGTGTGTGTCTGTGTCAGGGGGTGGGGGGGAGCAGGGTGTGCACCTGTGTGTGGTAAGAGGAGGCCTCTGGCAGCCCTGTCCCAGACCCCGGCCCCAGCCCCCTGAGGCCAAGGAGGCCTCCGTGCTTACCCCAGGCAGCGCTGGCTCTCAGCCCCTTCTGTCCCACATCCCTGGGCATGGGGACCTCTCTGAGGGTTACTGAAGAGGCAGTTGACATTTAAAGGAAAATGAGTTTCCAGGGGCCTGAGAACCGTTCCTGGAATCCCTGTTCTTGGTAGCCCACCCTCCAGGGAGGGGCTGGCGGGGAGCTAGAGCGCCATCAGGGGGCTGTGTGCAAAATGTGCACCTGCCAAGGTCACCTTGCAGGACATCCTAAGGCTGCTGCGCACAGCATGGCCTTGTCAGCAGAGGGGCGTGAAGCTCCCTGCCACTCCCCACGAAAGGTCTCTGGGGATCCGTTCTGGGGTGGGAGGGGGAGCAGGAGCCGCAGGCCCCCCCGAGGGCATTGACTGCTCAGGCCCAGTGAGCCCGGGATGCAGGGGTGACACCCACACGCAGCAGCACCAGGCCCCCCACGCTCCCTCGGCCTGCCCTGCTCTGCCCTTTCCTCAGGGGTCTGTCCCAGGGCTACCTGCTAAGTACAGAGGGGCCATGAGGACTGCACACCAGTCACACACGGTCACCCTTCCTATGTTCTCACGTAGAGTGCCCGGCCCAGCAGCAGGGTCCCAGGGATAGGGAGGCTGGGTGGGAGGTGCCACCCTTCTTTGGCCTCCTCTGATGTCCAGGGAGGGGAAGCCCACAAAGAGAGCCTGCTTAGTCCCACGGCTGGATGCGGGTCCAGGAAGAGCCCAGCAAGCCTACCTCTCCCATCCCCAGCATCGAGGGGCTCCTGGGACCACTAAGTGATGTCTCAGCAACTGGGACACGGCGGTCTGATCCCAACCGCAGTGTCCTTACTGCTTCCATGAGTCATGGAAGGGATCTCCCCCTGTTTGATAGGGTCTGGGCAGTGTGCTCACACAGCCCACACTCACCCAGCCCACACTCACCCACGCACACACACTCACCCCACCCCCTCACACACATACTCATCCCCACACTCTCGTATCCCCATTCACACACACACACCCCACCCATACTCACATGCACCCTTACACACATGCATAAAATTCACATGCTCACCCACACACTCACCCCCACACACTCACGCCACACTTCCACATACTTACTCATACACAATCACACACTAACTCCCACAACTACCCGCACTCACCTGCATCCTCACACCCCCACACACCCGGCTCCCACTGAGCTGGATGGGGAAGCTAAAGGCAGTTTGACTTTGAAAAATAAGATTAACTAGTTTTATTTGTGTCCTGAGCTGGAAAAAACAGCCCATCTCCAGAGCTTTGTCATGGAAATCCATAGAAAAAGAATTGGTTGGAAGTCAAAATCCAAAAAAACAAAAAAAAAAACCCCAAGGGAACAGGACTTGGGAAGTGGACTTGGCCAAGAAGGTATTGTTCCCAGAGTGGTTCGTGGTAATGAGCCCATCAGGGCACAAGTCCTCCTGGGGCAGCTGCCACACTTGACCCCTCTGCAGACAGGACAGTCCACTCTGTGAGGAGGCCGCAGCCTGGGGCTGGATGGGCACACAGCCTTTCTGGAGGAAAACTCAGTCCTCCCACGTGAAATGTCAGTCAAAATGTTTATCCCAGTAGCTTCCCTCCGAGGAATTTATCCCCAGGACATAAGCGGAGACCCGCAAAAGGACTGCAGTCTGGGTTATTTATACGAGCGAATGAGTGGAAACATCCTCTGTGCCCACGCTAGAGGAATGCTCGATTAGGTTAAATCCAGATGATGGGAGAAGAGTTTCCTAAAATTAAATACTTGGGAAAATCTTCTCACAGTATAGTTAATTGAAAAAGGCAGATTACAAAATAGGAAAGCCAGATTGTCTCAGTTTGGGATAGCGCGTGTGTGTATGCATGTGAGTGTGGGGGGTTGTGAGGGTATGGGTGTGTAAATGTGTGAGTGTGGGGGATGTGTGTGAGTGTGATGGTGTGTGAGTGTGTATGAGTGTGGGGTGAGAGTGTGGGGGTGGTGTGTGTACGGGTGAGTATGTAGGGTGTGTTTGAATGAGTTTGCGTGTGGGTGTGGGGTAAATGAGTGAATGAGTCTGTGTGATTGTGTATGACTGAGCGTATGAGTGTAGGTGGTATAGGGGTGAGTGTGTATAGGTGAGTGTACGTGATTATGTATGCATAAGTGTGAGTGCGGGGGTGAGTGTGTGCATGGGTGAGTATGAGGGTGTGGGTAGGTGAGTGTGTGTGGGTGTGTGCATGGGTGAGTGTGTGTGTGAGTGTGGGGGGCTGAGTATGGGGTGAGTATGTGTGTGGGTGAGCGTGGGGGTGTGGGGTAGGTGAGCGTGGGGTGAGTGAGTGTGGGCTGTGTGAGCACATTCCCCAGGCCCTATCAAACGGGAAGATCCTATAATAGGGTTCAGAGAAGCAGTGAGGACAATGCGGTTTGGATCAGGCCACCATGTCCCAGTCGCTGGGACATCACTTTGTGGTCCCAGAGGCCCCTCAATGCCAGGGATGGGAGAGGCAGGCTTGTTGGGGTCTTCCTGGACCCCATCCAGCAGTGGGACTTTAAACAGCTTCTTCATCTCTCTGCTAATTTTACAGACTTGGGACAGATGGCCTCGGGTGGGTCGTGGGGAGTGACAGGAAGCTAGCGCGAGGGAGGAAAGCATGCAGGAGTCTGGGGACTTTGGGAGGGAAGAGGAAAGGGTTTTAAGACCCTTTTCTCTCTCTCTCTCTCTCTCTTTTAAGATTTTATTTATTTATTTGACAGAGATCACAAGTAGGCAGAGAAGCAGGCAGAGAGAGGGAAGCAGGCTCCCTGCTGAGCAGAGAGCCCAATGTGGGGCTGGATCCCAGGACCCTGAGATCATGACCTGAGCGGAAGGACAGAGGCTTTAACTCACTGAGCCAACCAGACGCCCCGTTTTCCTCTCTTTTGTAAGCATAACTAACCTCTGGTTCCAATGGAACAAATTTCGGAAAGACCTACAGTACTTCTCAAGGCTATTGGTGGAGGCGAACTTGGATCCGGCTTTGGTTTCGTCTTCATGCGACCATGCTGAGATGGGTCATGAGGTTACGGTCTTTAGCTGGATTACGTAAACCTGCCTCGGGTAGAAGGAAGACCAGACTGAGTGCAGCGTGAACAGTTTCCCGGATGGAGGTCGCGATCACCCCTCCTCTCTCCGCAACCCCAACACACACCAGCCCCAGTCCCTGAGCTGGGGTCAGCCGTGGGCGCACGCCACCTCAGCTGCGTCCCCTCCCCAACACTCACACCCGCAGGGGGACTGGGCGGTTTGCTCCGGTAAACAGGCAGGGGCAGGAAGCAGGCAGGGGTGCAGGGGGCCGGCGGCGATGGCACATACCAACTGCTTCTTGTCCTTCCTGCAGCCCATCGTGCCGACATCCACACACCAGCACCGGCTCAGGCCCCCCAAGGACACGCAAGGAAGTCCCTCAATTCTCTCCCTGGCACCCTGTCCTTACAAGTAGTTAAGCACTAGAAGAGAAAACCTAGTTGTAGCATAGAGGCTACAAACCGCGTGGGAACAGATCGAATCCTAGCCCCGCCCACTGAAAAGGGCAAGGCCAGCTGCTCAAGGCCCTGGGCCTGTTTCCTCCCCTATAGAGCAACGACTATGCGACTATACGTACTTCAGGGGGTCGTTGAGAAGAAAGCCCTCAGCACTGCGCCCAACACATGATAAACCTTCTTAACTTGGCCATGGTGATGCACGATCCTGAAGGACCTGGGGCCTGGAGAATGACCCGTGCGCATGAATGCACATGTCTGCGTACCTGTTTCTGTCCCTGGGTGTGGTCCCCACTCCATTGCACAGAGAGCACGAGGCGAGTTCAGAGGACAGGATTCAGGATGATAATAATAGAAATATTCAAGTGTTGACATTTGGGATGCTCTCCTATTCCCGGGGCCCATGCCAGGCAGCGCGGGGTGGGGCTGGATCCCTCCGCTGGGGCTGGATCCCTCCGCTGGGGCTGCCAGGAGGACCCCAGACCCTACAGCTGACTAGCAGGCAGGTGCTTCTTCCTGGCCCTGGAGGCTGATAGTTTGAGATCGAGGTGTCACCAGGTTTGGCTTTTTCTGAGGCCCCTCTCCTTGGCTTGTGGATGGCCATCTTCTCCATTTGCTCACGTGGCCTTCCCTCTGTCGGATCCCCTCTCCCTACAAGGGCACCAGCCACATGGCATCAGGGCCCACCCCAATGACCTCATTTCACCTTCAGGACCTCCTTAAAGACCCTGTCTCCAAATAGAGTCACATTCTGAGTAACTGAGGGTTAGACTCGCCTCTGTGAACGGGAGGCGGCAGGGACCCACTTGGCCCTTAAAACAGCCCACCTCCCCCAACACTCAGGTGGCCACTGCCTTTTCCAGCGAGCCCAAGCTGCCACCTGAAGCTGCCGTGACACCGAACTGCTGGAACTCACCGTGGAAATGAGTAGAAAACAGTGTGATGGGCCACAGCCTGCTTCAAGATGCACGGCCCAGTCCTGATGGGGGCCACAAGGAGGCAGGGCTTGGGGCATATCTCAGGGACCATCTTCTAGCTTCCCAGAGCCTGTGCGGTGAGGGACACCAGCAGTGGCCAACACTGGCTTTTCCTCTTGTCTGGTTCTCAGAAAAATGGAAGGTTCTCCTCTCCCCCGATGCCGGTGTTTCCTGTGTGGTGATTTTTCTTTTCTTCTGGTTTTGGTCCAGAAATAGAACAAAGAAATGAAGGGTGAGGAAAGAGGAGGAAGAGAAAAGAGTGGGCCTGCTTTGAGGTGAGGAGGGGAGTGTTGCTGGCAGCAGGCCAAGGAACAAAGCATGGAGAGCTGCTGTCAAGTGTTGCTCACGTGACTCTGCTAGCAGGCATTGGCACGGGAGATTATGTCCATTTTGCAGATAAAGAGACTGAGGCACAAAGAGGTGACAGCTCATGCCCAGGGGTCACTGAATGTGGGTGCTAAAGCCAGGGTTTGAAGCCAGGGCCCTCTGACCCCCAGACCTCCAATCTCCCACTCACCTGGGTGACTCTCTGGCTCCAGGAGAGTGGAAAAGTCAGGAATTGGGGGTTCAGGGAGGGTGAGGACAGGCAGAGGCGGTTGCGTCCAGCTGTGTGTGCATTCGGACAGGTCATAACCAGGTGTTTACAACTCCAGGTGTCCTAAGTCCAAGGAGGCTTCCCTTTGCACCTTCCAGCCTATGCCATCCTGGGCCACCTCTGTCCCCGAGTGCTGCCCAGCTAATCCCTTTAGGAAACCACTGGATGGAGACCAACTTGGGGAGCCCCTGCCCTGGACTCTGGTTCCCTACAGCCGATCGGGTTCAAGGAAGGCTCTAGGTCTTGCCCAGCAGAAGAAAGTGGGGCAAGGGCCAGGAGTGGTCTCTTGATTCCTGTACTCTACCTTCCCCCAGAGCTGACTTCCTCGCTTAGCTCCCACCGCTGAGAGGTCCGCAGTCTCTCATCTTAACCCAGGCTGCCGACGGGAAAACAGTCTTTCCGGCTTTCTCCCCCACACCCAATTTTCAATTAAAAAAATTTCCAAAATGTTTGCATCCTATGATACTCCCACCAGCAGGGAATGAACAGTTTGGCAGCCCTACAAAAGGTTAAACATAGAGTTACAATGCAGTGGGGGAATACTCCTTCTAGGTCTAGCTTCTATGTTAGGTGCCCATAGCAGCTTTATTCATCAGAGCCAAACCCTGGAAACAATTCAAACGCTCATCAACTGATAGATGGAGATAAATCAGGGGTGGGATATAATGCAATGAAATAATGCAAGGAACTATTTTGCTGTACTACAAAGAAACAATGTAACAATGCATGCTACAACACAGAGGAGCCCTGGCATGCTGAGTGTAAGAAGCTGACCACCAAGGACTGTGTGTCTTATAATTCCATTTATATGAATTGTCCTAAATAGACAGCCAATCTATAGAGACTGAGAGTAGAGTGATGTTCGCGTAGGCTTAGGGGAGACGGGGGGGTGGGCTGCTGTTTGACAGAGAGACAACTGAAGGGTGTGGTGTTTCTCTTCGGAATAATGAGAGTGTTCTAGATTTTATTGTGATGATGGTTGCACAACTTGATGAACACAATGAAGGCCACTGAATGATACATATCGAATGGGTGAAAAATAAATAAATAATTAATTTAAAATTTTCCAAAACCGGTATCCATATAACAGTGAATTCCTATTGCTGGGCCTGGAAGGGGGACTTTCTCTGTCCATGGTTTCCTTCCTGGTGGTTTTAAAAAGTTCCCTGCTTTTCAGGGGTGCCTGGTGGCTCAGTTGGTTAAGCGTCCAATGCTTGATTTCAGCTCAGGTCATGATGTCAAGGTCATGAGATTGAGCCTCTCCTGGGGCTCAGCACTCAGCAGGGGAGTCCACTTGGATCCTCTCTCTCCCTCTGCCCCACCCCTACTCACAGTCTAAATAAACAAATAAATAAAATCTTTAAAAAAGAGAACGGAAACTGCTTTCTAGTTGTTGAGTCCTAGCCCAGGAGATGGTCACACACAATTCTAAGTGCTTTGTGTTTCAGGGAATAAATTGGACCTACTGCCAGCCCAAGCCGCTCCCTGTGCCTTGGGTGCCTTTCCTGCCCCCTGCTCGGCCTGGAAGACACTGGGCTGCCACCGGCTGGGTCCCTTGAGGGGCTCCCCAGAGGGCTGGAGGCTCTGGAAGGAAAGAGCACCTGGGGTGCAGCTGATCCAGGGCCAGGAACTGGGGAACAGGGGAGAACACTTGCACAAGGCACACGGCCGATTGCTAGGGGCGCAGGCAAGTCAGCAGCATCTCCCCACACACCCCCCACTTCCTCCCCCACACCCCAAGACAGGAGGCCATCCCTAGACAAAGACACAGTGCCTGCCACCGGCCACCCGTCCAGCTCAAGGCTGTCCTTCTCTCCACTCCCTCTCTTCTTCACTACAAGCATGATCACACCTACAGCCCAGAATGGCCACAGAACCACTGTGAGAGCCCACACGTGGTAGGTACTCAAAGGGACTTATTGAATTCATTCATTGTACTTGTAACTCCGTAAACCACGACTTCATCAGCCAATCCTCTTTTGTTAGGCATTTAACAGCTTAACAGTTTCCCTTGATTTCTTTCTTTTTTTTTTTTTTAAGATTTTATTTTTAAGTAATCTCTGCACCTAATGTGGGGCTCAAATTCACAACCCCAAGATCAAGAGTTGAATATTCCTCCAGCTGAGCCAGCCAGGGGTCCTTCCCTCCATTTCTTATTGTCATGCCAAATACTATTTAAAAATAACTTCTTTAATTATAGAAGTAACCTATACATTATAGAAAATATAGGTAAACAAAATAAATAAATAAGAAGCCTTAATTCTTACCATTCAGGTAATTTTTAACATATAGTATATATGGTAGAAAGTCTTCTTAACTGCAATTCATACTTAGGAACATAGATGGTAGATAAACCAAAAAAAAAAAAAAAAAGGCTCATGGTGTTTTGTAAATGACTTTTCCAGTCTAAAAAAAGTCACTTTAAAAAGTGACCACACACACGCGCACACATGCATACACAACTACACAGTCTTTATAAGCTCCTAAAGGCAATGGTTTTGTCTATTTGCTTATTGATGTTTATAACACTCTACTGTGCACATCCTTATTTTCTTCCTTAAAAACAAGTGCTTAAAAATGGAATGTTCAGGGACACCTGGGTGGCTTAGTGGGTTAAGCCACTGCCTTCGGCTCAGGTCATGATCCCAGGGTCCTGGGATTGAGTCCCACATCGGGCTCCTTGTCCAGCAGGGAGCCTGCTTCTCTCTCTGCCTCTGCCTGCCACTCTGCCTGCTTGTGCTCTCTCTATGACAAATCAATAAATAAAATCTTTAATAAAAAAAAAGAAATGGAATGTTCAGGGTAAAGCAATCTATAAATGTTCTATAAATATTATTAGATCCATTATGAATGTTTGCACCACCCCCCACCCATCAGCATGCGTCAGTTTCCAGTTACTCTCACTGCTGTTTGTGTTACATACATCTGATGGCCAAGAAGCCAGCCTTCTCTCCTCTGGATTCTGGCTAGAGGAGTCTTCTTCATGAGACTTCTGCACAAGCCCTTTGCCCATAAACAAATTATTACACTCTATAATAGCACTCTGCTTGGTGATCTGATGGTGTACACGTTTTCAGGAACGAGTTTTATGCACAAAATGGTTCCATTTCCTTTAGTACTTTTTGCATATCTTTTCACAAATGGGTCTGTAGTTTTTCTCTGGGGTATCCTCTTTTCAGGATTTTGCGAGCCCTCTGGCTTGTGTTACCTTTGTAAAATGAATTGGAAAACGGCCATCTTATTCTATGCTCTGGAACGGTTTATAGAGCATGAGAAACACAGAGGAGAAATGGCAGTATATGAATAAACATGAAAAGATATATGACAAATAGACAAAAGACACCCTTTCTCAAGGCGATCAGGGAAATGCAAATTAAAGCAATAATGAGATACCATTTTTTTGTACATCATGTTGGCAAAATTTTATGAGCGATAAAATCCAGTATGACAATATTAATGGAGATGTGAATAATTATCAGCTTTGGGGAGAACCTCTTAAACTCTTCAATTCACCGTATAACCCAGGAATTCCACCCTAAGGTCTATACTCAAGAGAATTGAAGACCTATCCCCATGTAAACATCTGTGCATGAATGTTTCTAAGAGCATCATTCAGAAGAGCCAAGAAGTGGAAACAACACAAATGTTCATCAAGTGACGAACGGATGAACAAATGGAACATATCCTTCCCTACCATGGACGTTATTCATCTGTAAAAAAGAATGAAGCACTAATACCTGCTACAACATACGTGACTCTTGGAGACATGCTAAGAGAAAGAAGTCAGACACAAAAGGCCACTTATTACAGGATTCCATTTATGAGCAACGTGGACAACAGGCCAGTCCATAGAGACAGAAAGTAGATCAGAGGTTGCCAGGGGCTGGGGAAAGAGGAGAATGGGGAGTGACTGCTAGCAGGTGCGGGGTTCCTTTTGGGTTGAAAATACAAATGTTCTAGAATTAGTGGCAGTGGCTGCTCATAATTGAGAATATACTAAAAGAAATTGAATTGGATACTTTAAAATGGTGAGTTTTCTGTCCAGTGGATTATAGCTTAATTTTCAAAATTGGAAAAAAAAAGGTAATGGTAAAATAAAAGTCATTTTACAGTAGAGAAATAGGGCAAACGCCAGCACAACCAGGTGACCACCACTGACATCATCCGCGGTAAGTTGTGTTGATAACATGTATTTTCAGTATGACATGCTGAGAATGACACTTCAGCTCTGTGGGCCTCCTCCCAAGAAACCACAGCCTCTGTCTAATCATGAGGAAGACGTCAAGCCAATTCAAACTGAGGGCCTCCTATAAGATATATGACCTGTCCTCCTCGAAATGGTCTAGGGCCTCAAAAACAACGAAAGTTTGGAAAAACAGTCCTGCCGAGAAGAGCCTCAGAAGACAGGACAAGGAAATTCATGTGGTATCCTGGGTGGGATCCCGAATATAGAAAAAGGACATTAGGGGGGTGGCGCTTGGGTGGCTCAGTGGGTTAAAGCCTCTGCCTTAGTCTCAGGTCATGATCCCAGGGTCCTGGGATCGAGCCCCGCATCAGGCTGTCTGCTCAGCAGGGACCCTGTTTCCCTTCCTCTCTCTGCCTGCTTCTCTATTTGTAATCTCTGTCTGTCAAATAAATAAATAAAATCTTAAAAAAAAAAAAAAAAGGACATTAGGGGGAAGCTAAGGCAATCTGAACAAAGTAGAAAGTTGAGCTAGGATGCTAGGAGGAGGAGTCAAGATGGCGGAGAAGTAGCAGCTGAGACTACTTCAGGTAGCGGGAGATCAGCTAGATAGCTTATCTAAAGATTGCAAACACCTACAAATCCAACGGGAGATCGAAGAGAAGAAGAACAGCAATTCTAGAAACAGAAAATCAACCACTTGCTGAAAGGTAGGACTGGCGGAGAAGTGAATCCAAAGGGACGGGAAGACAGACCCCGGGGGGAGGGGCCGGCTCCCGGCAAGCGGCGGAGCAACGGAGCACAAAATCGGGACTTTTAAAAGTCTGTTCCGCCGAGGGACATCGCTCCAGAGGCTTAACTGGGGTGAAGCCCACTCGGGGCCAGTGTGGCCTCAGGTCCCGCAGGGTCACAGAAGGATCGGGGTGTCTGAGTGTCGCAGAGCTCGCAGGTATTAGAACAGGGAAGCCGGCTACAGAGACGGAGCCGAGGAGTGAGCTCACAGCTCGGGCTTACCTTGAACCGGTCGCAGGCTCGGTGAGCTCGGAGCGCAGCCGGAGGCCAGGCAGACGGGAGTAATTGGACGCTGTTCCCTGAGGGCGCACTGAGGAGTGGGACCCCGAGCTCTCGGCTCCTCCGGGCCGGAGACTGGGAGGCCGCCATCTTCCTTCCCGTCCTCCGGACTCTACGGAAAGCGCTCAGGGAACAAAAGCTCCCGAAAGCAAACCCGAGCGGATTACTCAGCCCGGCCCCTGGTAAGGGCGGTGCAACTCCGCCTGGGGCAAAGACACTTGAGAATCACTACAACAGGCCCCTCCCCCAGAAGATCAACAAGAAACCCAGCCAGGACCAAGTTCACTTACGAGGAGTGCGGTTTCAATACCAAGGAGAGCCGCGGAATTCCAGAGGAGGAGAAAGCAAAGCACGGAACTCATGGCTTTCTCCCCATGATTCTTTAGCCTTGCAGTTAATTTAATTTTTTTTTCTTTTTCAATTTTTTTCTCTTCTTTTGCTAAATTTTTTTAAACTTTTACCCTTTTCTTTTTTAACGTTTTTTAACTAGTTTATCCAATATATATATTTTTTTTCCTTTTTATATTTTTTTCATTATTGGTTTTCTTTTTTTTATTTGTTTCTTTTTTCTTTTTTATTTTATTTATTTATTTATTTTTTTTTCTTTCTGAACCTCTTTTTATCCCCTTCCACCCCCCCCTCACGATTTGGGATCTCTTCTGATTTGGCTAAAGCATATTTTCCTGGGGTTGTTGCCACCCTTTTAGTATTTTACTTACTCCTCCATATACTCTTATCTGGACAAAATGACAAGGAGGAAAAATTCACCACAAAAAAAAGAACAAGAGGCAGTACCAAAGGCTAAGGACCTAATCAATACAGACATTGGTAATATGTCAGATTTAGAGTTCAGAATGACGATTCTCAAGGTTCTAGCGGGGCTCAAAAAAGGCATGGAAGATATTAGAGAAACCCTCTCGGGAGATATAAAAGCCCTTTCTGGAGAAATAAAAGAACTAAAATCTAATCAAGTTGAAATAGAAAAAGCTATTAATGAGGTGCAATCAAAAATGGAGGCTCTCACTGCTAGGATAAATGAGGCAGAAGAAAGAATTAGCGATATAGAAGACCAAATGACAGAGAATAAGGAAGCTGAACAAAAGAGGGACAAACAACTACTGGACCACGAGGGCAGAATTCGAGAGATAAGTGACACCATAAGACGAAACAACATTAGAATAATTGGGATTCCAGAAGAAGAAGAAAGAGAGAGGGGAGCAGAAGGTATATTGGAGAGAATTATTGGAGAGAATTTCCCCAATATGGCAAAGGGAACAAGCATCAAAATCCAGGAGGTTCAGAGAACCCCCCTCAAAATCAATAAGAATAGGTCCACACCCCGTCACCTAATAGTCAAATTTACAAGTCTTAGTGACAAAGAGAAAATCCTGAAAGCAGCCCGGGAGAAGAAGTCTGTAACATACAATGGTAAAAATATTAGATTGGCAGCAGACTTATCCACAGAGACCTGGCAGGCCAGAAAGAGCTGGCATGATATATTCAGAGTACTAAACGAGAAAAACATGCAGCCAAGAATACTATATCCAGCTAGGCTATCATTGAAAATAGAAGGAGAGATTAAAAGCTTCCAGGACAAACAAAAACTGAAAGAATCTGCAAACACCAAGCCAGCTCTACAGGAAATATTGAAAGGGGTCCTCTAAGCAAAGAGAGAACCTAAAAGTAGTAGATCAGAAAGGAACAGAAACAATATACAATAGCAGTCACCTTACAGGCAATACAATGGCACTAAATTCATATCTCTCAATAGTTACCCTGAATGTTAATGGGCTAAATGCCCCAATCAAAAGACACAGGGTATCAGAATGGATAAAAAAACAAAACCCATCTATATGTTGCCTACAAGAAACTCATTTTAAACCCGAAGACACTTTCAGATTTAAAGTGAGGGGGTGGAAAAGAATTTACCATGCTAATGGACATCAGAAGAAAGCAGGAGTGGCAATCCTTATATCAGATCACTTAGATTTTAAACCAAAGACTATAATAAGAGATGAAGATGGACACTATATCATACTCAAAGGATCTGTCCAACAAGAAGATCTAACAATTGTAAATATCTATGCCCCTAACGTGGGAGCAGCCAACTATATAAACCAATTAATAACAAAATCAAAGAAACACATCGACAATCATACAATAAGAGTAGGGGACTTTAACACTCCCCTCACTGAAATGGACAGATCATCCAAGCAAAAGATCAACAAGGAAATAAAGGCCTTAAATGACACACTGGACCAGATGGACATCACAGATATATTCAGAACATTTCATCCCAAAGCAACAGAATACACATTCTTCTCTAGTGCACATGGAACATTCTCCAGAATAGATCACATCCTTGGTTCTAAATCAGGTCTTAACTGTTATCAAAAAATTGGGATCATTCCCTGCATATTTTCAGACCACAATGCTCTGAAGCTAGAACTCAATCGCAAGAGGGAATTTGGAAAGAACCCAAATATATGGTGACTAAACAGCATCCTTCTAAAGAATGAATGGGTCAACCAGGAAATTAAAGAAGAATTGAAAAAATTCATGGAAACAAATGATAATGAAAATACAACGGTTCAAAATCTGTGGGACACAACAAAGGCAGTCCTGAGAGGAAAATATATAGCGGTACAAGCCTTTCTCAAGAAACAAGAAAGGTCTCAGGTACACAACCTAACCCTACACCTAAAGGAGCTGGAGAAAGAACAAGAAAGAAACCCTAAACCCAGCAGGAGAAGAGAAATCATAAAGATCAGAGCAGAAATCAATGAAATAGAAACCAAAAAAACAATAGAACAAACCAACGAAACTAGGAGCTGGTTCTTTGAAAGAATTAATAAGATTGATAAGCCCCTGGCCAGACTTATCAAAAAGAGAAGAGAAAGGACCCAAATAAATAAAATCATGAATGAAAGAGGAGAGATCACAACTAACACCAAAGAAATACAGACAATTATAAGAACATATTATGAGCAACTCTATGCCAACAAATTTGACAATCTGGAAGAAATGGATGCATTCCTAGAGACATATAAACTACCACAACTGAACCTGGAAGAAATAGAAAGCCTGAACAGACCCATAACCAGTAAGGAGATTGAAACAGTCATCAAAAATCTCCAAACAAACAAAAGCCCAGGGCCAGACGGCTTCCCGGGGAAATTCTACCAAACATTTAAAGAAGAACTAATTCCTATTCTCCTGAGACTGTTCCAAAAAATAGAAATGGAAGGAAAACTTCCAAACTCATTTTATGAGGCCAGCCTCACCTTGATCCCCAAACCAGACAAGGATCCCATCAAAAAAGAGAACTACAGACCAATATCCTTGATGAACACAGATGCAAAAATTCTCACCAAAATACTAGCCAATAGGATTCAACAGTACATTAAAAGGATTATTCACCACGACCAAGTGGGATTTATTCCAGGGCTGCAAGGTTGGTTCAACATCCGCAAATCAATCAATGTGATACAACACATTAATAAAAGAAAAAACAGGAACCATATGATACTCTCCATAGATGCTGAAAAAGCATTTGACAAAGTACAGCATCCCTTCCTGATCAAAACTCTTCAAAGTGTAGGGATAGAGGGCACATACCTCAATATTATCAAAGCCATCTATGAAAAAACCATCGCAAATATCATTCTCAATGGAGAAAAACTGAAAGCTTTTCCGCTAAGGTCAGGAACACGGCAGGGATGTCCGTTATCACCACTGCTATTCAACATAGTACTAGAAGTCCTAGCCTCAGCAATCAGACAACAAAAAGAAATTAAAGGCATCCAAATCGGCAAAGAAGAAGTCAAACTATCACTCTTCGCAGATGATATGATACTATATGTGGAAAACCCAAAAGACTCCACTCCAAAACTGCTAGAACTTGTACAGGAATTCAGTAATGTGTCAGGATATAAAATCAATGCACAGAAATCAGTCGCATTTCTCTACACCAACAATAAGACAGAAAAAAGAGAAATTAAGGAGTCCATCCCATTTACAATTGCACCCAAAACTATAAGATACCTAGGAATAAACCTAACCAAAGAGGCTAAGAATCTATACACAGAAAACTATAAAGTACTCATGAAAGAAATTGAGGAAGACACAAAGAAATGGAAAAATGTTCCATGCTCCTGGATTGGAAGAATAAATATTGTGAAAATGTCTATGCTACCTAAAGCAATCTACACATTTAATGCAATTCCTATCAAAGTACCATCCATTTTTTTCAAAGAAATGGAACAAATAATCCTAAAATTTATATGGAACCAGAAAAGACCGCGAATAGCCAAAGGAATATTGAAAAAGAAAGCCAGAGTTGGTGGCATCACAATTCCGGACTTCAAGCTCTATTACAAAGCTGTCATCATCAAGACAGCATGGTACTGGCACAAAAACAGACACATAGATCAATGGAACAGAATAGAGAGCCCAGCAATAGACCCTCAACTCTATGGTCAACTAATCTTCGACAAAGCAGGAAAGAATGTCCAATGGAAAAAAGACAGCCTCTTCAATAAATGGTGTTGGGAAAATTGGACAGCCACATGCAGAAAAATGAAATTGGATCATTTCCTTACACCACACACGAAAATAGACTCAAAATGGATGAAGGACCTCAATGTGAGAAAGGAATCCATCAACATCCTTGAGGAGAACACAGGCAGCAGCCTCTTCGACCTCAGCCGCAGCAACATCTTCCTAGGAACATCGCCAAAGGCAAGGGAAGCAAGGGCAAAAATGAACTATTGGGATTTTATCAAGATCAAAAGCTTTTGCACAGCAAAGGAAACAGTTCACAAAACCAAAAGACAACTGACAGAATGGGAGAAGATATTTGCAAACGACATATCAGATAAAGGGCTAGTGTCCAGAATCTATAAAGAACTTAGCAAACTCAACACCCAAAGAACAAATAATCCCATCAAGAAATGGGCAGAAGACATGAACAGACATTTCTGCAAAGAAGACATCCAGATGGCTAACAGACACATGAAAAAGTGCTCCATATCACTCGGCATCAGGGAAATACAAATCAAAACCACAATGAGATACCACCTCACACCAGTCAGAATGGCTAAAATTAACAAGTCCGGAAATGACAGATGCTGGCGAGGATGCGGAGAAAGGGGAACCCTCCTACACTGTTGGTGGGAATGCAAGCTGGTGCAACCACTCTGGAAAACAGCATGGAGGTTCCTCAAAATGTTGAAAATAGAACTACCCTATGACCCAGCAATTGCACTGCTGGGTATTTACCCTAAAGATACAAACGTAGTGATCCGAAGGGGCACGTGCACCCGAATGTTTATAGCAGCAATGTCTACAATAGCCAAACTATGGAAAGAACCTAGATGTCCATCAACAGACGAATGGATAAAGAAGATGTGGTATATATATACAATGGAATACTATGCAGCCATCAAAAGAAATGAAATCTTGCCATTTGCGACAACATGGATGGAACTAGAGGGTATCATGCTTAGCGAAATAAGTCAATCAGAGAAAGACAACTATCATATGATCTCCCTGATATGAGGGAGAGGAGATGCAACATGGGGGGTTAATGTGGTAGGAGAAGAGTAAATGAAACAAGTTGGGATTGGGAGGGAGACAAACCATAAGTGACTCTTAATCTCACAAAACAAACTGAGGGTTGCTGGGCAGAGGGGGGTTGTGGGGGGGTTATGGACATTGGGTAGGGTATGTGCTATGGTGAGTGCTGTGAAGTTTGTAAACGTGGAGATTCACAGACCTGTACCCCTGGGGGGAAAAAATATATATATATATATGTTTATAAAAAATAAAATTATAAAAAAAAAAAAAAAGAAAAGAAAGTTGAGCTAGTACCGATATGTACTATTGGCTGGCTAATTGTAACCCGAGCACCACGTACGTGGGATGTGAAGAACACGGTTGACAGTACGGGGAAGGTGGGGACTCTCTGCATCTCTGTGCAGCTGTTCTGTAAATCTAAAACTGTTCTAAAATAAAAACATTTATTTTAAAATGATAAAAACAGTGGCTGTCCTGCTCCCACCAGTCTTTGTGAGTCAGTCTCCCTGTAGATTGTCGGGTGAAAATATCCAACACGGCAATTCAAATCCAATGGCAAAAATGATGGTGCAGGTGGTGCCAAGGAGGATGGTTTAAACATCACAGGTTGAGAGAGGCACTGTGGACAACTGATTGAGTAGAGTTGCAGAAATGACCTTCTTTCTTGGCGAAGTCAAACATGTGGGAAAGGACATCCCATCAAGCTAGCTGTCCTCTGGGCTGCGGAAACCCCAATCAGTACTTGAGGGATTCTTTGTTTGAAGAATCAGCAGGTGGCACCAGCTCTGGGAAAAGGATGGGTCTTAGTTCCTGCAGCTCAGCCTGTGACAACCTGGCAACCCAGATCTCTTGAGGCCACCCCCGGGCTCTCTGTAGGAGGGACACCAGTGCCCCAAACCCCCACAGCTAAAGGATGGCTCCAGGCTCTAAATATATTGCCAGTCACGACTTGAAGAACAAATATTTCACTGTGAATGCTGTAAAGCCCCGTTCCCTGGGGAGTGAGGGAACCTCCATGGTAACCAATGCGCCCCACACCTGGGGCAGGGAAGGGACTGGACATATGTGTGGGAGTTGGGAGGGGAGGATGGGAGAGATGGAAAGGGATGGGACAGTCCATTCTATGCAAGTAGCAAACATCTCTCTATCCCTCTCTCCCCTCATCTCTCTCCCCTTCCACCCTCCTCTCTCCCTCCAGCCCCCTCACTCCCTCCACCCCCCTACGCCCACCCCACCTCTAGGATGGATATATCTGGCTCCAGGAAAGCCTGTTTCTGTGCTTTGGGAAATCCAATAGGCTTTTGGTTACAAAAGCCTCAAAGGTGCTCCTGAAATTCTTCTTGGGGCAAACTGGGACATGAGCACAGCTGGCAGGAGGCTTATAGGTTCTGGCCTGGGGTAGGCTTGGGTTTGAGCGGAGCTGTGTCTAGGTGTCTTGCTCTCCTTTCCCAGGTGAGGGTAGATGGCTTTGGCTGTGTGTGCATTGAGACAGTCTTGACCTTGAACTGTGGCTCATTCTGGAGGATCTTTTGAGGGCTATTCCCAGGCAGGGCAAGGCAGGGGCCACACATCCACCCACACAGCAGACAACCGTGCCGCCCCTTAAAAGAACAGTAGGATGCATAAATAGCAATAGGGAATGAATCTCCACAATGTTCTGTTAAGTGAAAAGTACAAAACAATATGATCCCACGTGTCCACTGATAATTTCTAGTAAATCAAGCCAGAAATTTAACAGAGGTTCCTCGGGGGAAGGTTACTGAGGACTGGGTTAGGAAGGAAGCTTGTGTGTCCTCTTGAACTGTTTAGATTTTTGCTGTGTGTGTGTGTTAGGCGGTTGCATACTGCCCAACGTTTCATGTACTACACTACAATTTGTTTTTAAAGATTTTATTTATTTATTTGAGAGAGAGAGAGAGAGAGAGAACATGAGAAGAGAGAGGTCAGCAGGAGAAGTAGACTCCCTGCCGAGCAGGGAGCCTGACGTGGGACTTGATCCCAGGACTCCAGGATCATGACCTGAACCAAAGGCGTCACTTAACCGACTGAGCCACCCAGGCACCCCGTACACTACAATTTTTAATAGCTAACCTAACCGAACTGGGTCCAAAAGTTAAAATGCTAACAACAACCCTTTGCACACCAGTTAACTGTATGATACCGTTCCAAACAAATATCCTGTCCCACAAGCGGGGTTCCAGCCCTGCCCCTCCTCTTCCTGCAGCCACCTGGGCCAATTGCCAAGTGCCAAGGTGGCCTGAAGGGACTTTACCTACCATAATTCCATCTGCACCCCCAAAGCGCCCCAAATAAAAACACAGCTGGACACAAGATAGCATGTGTACCACCCGAACACAAGTATCCTTCACCATTGAAGACAATTTCTCCTTCCAACTGAACTGTGCTCCCAAGAGCCCCGTCCTAGTTACCCACTGCTGTGTAACAAATCACCATGAACTCAGCAGTTTCCAACAACAGACATGTCTCATCTGCCCGGGCATCCAGGCACAGCCTGGCAAGGGCCTCTGAAACCATGGGGTCTCAGAAGGCATCATCCAGGTGTTGGGCAGACTGTGCTCTCATCTGGAGACCCAATCAGGGAAGGACCTGCTTCCCAGCTCATTCAGGCTGCTGTCAGTATTTCTCTTCTTTCTGCCGAGTGACTGAGAACCCTGTGTGCTGGCTATTGACTGGAGTTCCCCCTCCGGTCCTTGCTATGTCCCTCACCGTATGAACTCCCACACCATGGCGCCTTACTTTATCAAGCCAACAAGGAGACTCTCCAGTGTGTTAGTGTGCGCTGGTGAGATGGAGGATGCCCTCTCTTGCTCCCCTCCCATATCCATATGGGAAGGAAGTCATGGGAGTGACATCATCACCTTTGCCATATTCCATGGGTTATAAGAAAGTCACAGGTTCCACCCACACTCAGGAGGTGGAAATTATGTATTACAAGGTTAAGAACTTGGGTCATTCCTCAAGAGTCTGTTCACATGCCCTAGGGTCTGTCTGCCACATCCCCCAGTGAGGAGATTTTGAAGTTGTCCCTGGTAGGGCCCTTAGGTCAGAATTGTAGGGTGACACATTCCCAGGATCAGGTGAGCCTTACAAGGTTTGTGTTCTGGCAGGCTCTCAGATTTCCCGTGGCTAGTCCAGAAAGACAAAGGTATCTGACATGGTAAAGCCAAAAGGCTGTACCCTAGCCAAATCTTGGCCATGTAATGATTATGTATGATGTTAATAGTGGCCCTGAGTTATGCAGTGCATACCTGCACAACTGCCCACAGCAGCCCTGATTCACACCTGCAGATAAGAGCCTTCTTCTGAGCAAGATGTCCCAAGGACTAATTATCTGGCGCAACTCGAGTTCCACCAATGAACCATATGTCTATGTACCTGAGTTAACTTTACACTAAACCCTCCTTCCTGGCCAGTCCTTGACTTTTCTATTCCTCAGACACACCCAGAATGCTAGAAATATTTTCTCTGGAGTTTTTTTTACTACTTTCACCCAAGGCAGTTCCAAAACCCCAGCTTCTGGGGTTTGTTTTCCCACACTGCAGGGTGGTCTCTAGAAAGGTAGTATCCAAGTCATCTGGGGTCTCAGAAGAGACCTTGGTCCTCCCAGAGCCGTGACAGTCACAGCTGTCATGTGGTAGGGACAGCCTGCCCACTACATCTCAGTAGCCCTGTCACAGTTACATATCACGGACATATTTCCAACTCTCCGACTATTCAATGAATTCCCAGATGTCTTTGACACAATTCAAGATTCTTTCTCAATTAATGATGAACATAGAAGGCGCAGGATTTCAGAATAGCTATCATTTCTCTTGTGTCATTCCTAATTATTCTTCTCCTCCTCCTCCTCCTCCTCCTCTTCCTCTTCCTCCTCCTCCTCCTCCTTCTTCTTCTTCTTGAGAGAGAGAGAGAAAACAAGCACAAGTGGGGAGAGGGGCAGAGAAGGGGGAGAGAGAATCCCAAGCAGGCTCCACACCCAGCACAGAGCCCAACACAGGGCTCGACCTCATGACTCCACGTTCATGATCTGAGCCAAAAATCAAGAGTTGGACACCCAACCGATGGATCCACCCGGGAGCCCCCATTGCCAATTCTATAACTCATAATGACAACGTCATCTGTTTATTGAGCACTCGCTGTGTTTTACATGTTTCACTCATTTGCTTCTCCTGACAGTCCCCTGAGGCAGGTACTGTTACGATGCCCAGCGTACAGAGAAAAAGATGAAAACTGTGGATCAGAGCAGCTTAGACCCCAGTCAACTGAAGGTCAAACTGGGATGGTATGGTCTGCGTGGCATGGAAGCCTGGCTCTCACCTGCAGCACAGAGACATGTGTGAGGAGTAAATGAGAATCCCTCACTGGGACCATCTCAATACTTCCACATGGATGTTGGCTAGGCATCTCAGGACATTTCTGACCCTGGCCAATAAGTAGAAAGAATAGTTTTCAAGACAGAGCACACCAGAAAACACAGGACAGTGAGCTCCCAGAGGGAGGAGAGGGGCAGAGGGAGAGAGAGGGCTCAAGCACATATGTATGAGGAAACTACCTGCAACGGAAACAGCCAGGAGTAGAGTGAAAACAGTCTAGAGCCCACTTCAATCTGAGAGTCGTGCCTGCTCCTGTCACCCAGATTGGAAAGCTCAGCTCCTGAGACACAACAGAGTGTACACAGAGGGTTTTGCTCAGCAGTGGAAATAATTAGCCCTAACCTGAGCACTGTTCTGGTCCAACCAACAAACCTTCAAAACAAGACCCAAAAGAATCAAACTGTTTCCAAGCAACTTCACTGCATCCCAGAATGAAGTTCAAGGACATTGATGGGAATACAGACACCCACCCCCGCAAAAATTACCAGGTGCCCAGAGAAACAGGAAAGTGTGACCCATGATGAGGACAAACACTAATCAATTCAAACTAATGGAGAGTTGACACAGATTCTCAAATTCATAGACAAGAATATTCAGGAAGTTATCATAACTGAGGTCAGTAATCAATTTATTACCTCTCAATTCCAAATTCCACCTTCAGTACATGTTCTATGGGAATGGGGTGAATTCCTTTAAGCCTTTCCCTGGCCATGAGCACAGTGATAAGCCTTCACAGCAGAGCACCCTGGAGGGACATTTCAAGCAGAAGGGCTCTCCTACTGTGTCCACCTGCTGCAGGCCTGGGTCAGCAGGGTTTGTGTGAGAATGTGTGTTAGTGATCTCCCCCCAGCATGTGTGCCCAGAACACACGGATCCTCTAGCAGTCTTGCAGTCTGACCTGGTGAGACCCTTCCTATGACCATTCCGACACAGACACTATGCACGGGGGGCCTCCTGCCTCCACCAACACTCTGCTGGCTTCTGCTCACCTGTGTACCTAGCCCTCACCTCCGTCTACCTGCACAGAACCCACTCCATCCCCATGCCAATGTGTCTGAGCATTGGTTGATGGTCTAGTTCCAGCCTGAAGTCTGGGGGATGGGTTCCTGCTAGCCCATTGGTTACAGACGAGCTCTGGCCAGGATGAACCAGTAAACTTCTCTGGGCTGCACCTGTAATTTCTTCAGTAAGTTCCAAACCCCATCCTTGGTGAGGGTTCTCCTGGGGCCCTCTCCCTTGGTCCTACAGCACCATATACAGCTTTTTTATAATTTATATTTTTAATATTTTTATATTATAAAATATATTTTATATTTTATATTTATATATAGATTTATTATTTTATAATCATTCTCTTATCAGGATCTAATACCTCTTTATACTAAACTTCCCCTTTTTAAATCTCTGTGTGTTTTCTATATCCTATTGAGTACAGACTGATACGTAACTGATTCCATATGTTGAAAAAGTAAAGTAGTGATATGAAAGGTATTTTAAAAGACACAAATCAATGGGGTGCTGGGTGGCTCAGTCAGTTAAGCATCCAACCCTTGATCTCAGCACAGATCTTGATCTCAGGGTCGTGAGTTCAAGCCCCACCTTGGGCTCCATGCTGGGTATGGAGTGTTCTTTAAAAAAAAAAAAGGCACAGATCAAACTTTTACAGATGTAAATCACAATGTGGGAGGTGGAAAATATACTGGATAGGATTCATGGCAGATTTGACATTGCAGAATAAAAGATGAGTGAACTTGCAGACATAATAGAAACTATTCAAAATGAAACAGAGAGAAACAATAATTTTTTTTTTGTAAGGTTTCTTTATTTATTTGAGAGAGAGCGCAGGGGAGGAAGAGGTAGAGGGAGAAGGAGAGAGTCTCAAGCAGACTCCCTGCTGAGCATAGAGCCGGATGCGAGGCTTGATTCCACAACCCTGAGATCACCATCCAAGTGCTAAAACCAAGGGCCAGACACTTAACCAACTGCACCACCCAGGCACCCCAGAAAAGAAAATTTTTAAAAAGTGAGTATCGGTGTGCTGTGGGACCAACTTTAAGCAATCTAACACGTGTAACTGGAGATTGACGGAGGAGGAGAGACCAGGGGACAGAAAAACTATCTGAAGAAATAATAGCATAAATGGTTCCAGATTTCATTACAAATCCATAGATCCACGCATCTCCACAAACTCCAATTACAAGAAACAGGATCAAAACAAGTGCTAAACAGAAAATTGTAAAAGCAGCCAGAGATAAAAAGATGTTACACACAGAGAAAGAAAGACAGAGATGAAGGCAAATTTCTCATCAGAGACAATGCAAGGGAGAAGACAGTGGGGCAACATCATTAACATACTGAATGAAAACACTGGCAACCTAGAATTTTGTGCCCAGAGAAAATATCTTCAAAATGAAGGCAAAATAAACATATTTTCAGATACAGAAAAACTGAAATAACTAATCACCAACACACATATGCTACAAGAAATGTTAAAGGAAGAAGGACAACTACAACAGATGGATTGGATGTATGGACCCACAACAAAGAAATGAAGAACATCAGAAACAGTAATGATGTGGACAAATACATAAGATTTTTGCCTTGTTTTATGTATATACAACGAGTATATTAAACTACAATTATAAAATATACAACATAATACTATATCAATATACTGTATTTATAAAAATAATATATGATATAAAATTATATAATTATATAATACTATAACATTCAGTATATAGTTATATAATCATATAATAAAAAGATATATATCTTTTGGAGCACCTGGGTGGCTCAGTCCATTAAGTATCCAACTCTTGATTTGGGCTGAGGTCATGAGCTCGAGCCCCATGTTGGGCTCCGCTGTAGATATGGAGTCTCCTTCTGCCTTCCCCCTCCTCTCTCTAAAAATAAAAAGATTTATATCCTTAAAATAGGATTATCTAGGGGCGCCTGGGTGGCTCAGTGAGTTAAAGCCTCTGCCTTAGGCTCAGGTCATGGTCCCAGGGTCCTGGGATTGAGCCCCACATTGGGCTTTTTGTTCAGCAGGGAGCCTGCTTCCTCCTCTCTCTCTGCCTGCTTCTCTGCCTACTTGTGATCTCCGTCTGTCAGATAAATAAATAAAATCTTTTTAAAAAATAAGATTATCTATGTAAAAATCACAAAGAATTGACAAAAAGACTCCAGAATGAGTGTTTATAGCAAGATGGCAAGATGCCTATTACTCTCCACAAGTCACACTGCTCTCCTAGAGGTGTTCTCACTGGGGAAGCTGTGGGACCCCAGAGGGAAGGCAGACTGTGACAAGAGGATCTAACTGTCGTCTCACTGAAGTAGGTGGGGATAAGGTGCCGTCCTGGGTCACTTTGGACATGAGACTAGAAGCAAAGGGACAACAAACACAGGCACAAGGATTCTGGAAACCATCAAGTCAGTCAGTGGATGGTCGATTCTCCATGTTGAAATGGGAGCTTGCACAGAAGCGAGAGGCACTGGCTTTGGCACTAGATGAGGTCCAAGTAAGGCAAAATAAAGATAAATCAGGGGCACCTGGGTGGCTCAGTCAGTGAACCATTTGCCTTCAGCTCGGGTCATGATCCCAGGGTCCTGGGATGGAGTACGGTGTCAGGCTCCCTGCTCAGCGGGGAGCTTGCTTCTCCCTCTCCCTCCCTCCCTGCCTATGCACTCTCTCCCCTCTCTCTCAAGTAGATAAATAAAATCTTTAAACAAGTAAAAAATAAAAAACAATAAAGGCAAACCTTTTCAGGAGTCTTTTAGATCTACCCAACAGATCAAATAACGACAATTCTTTATGAATTCTCTTATTTTGTAGAAATCAACAAAGACCAACCAAATGAGAAAAGCAAAGGCTGTTTTCTCAGAACCTACTCTGGTAAGGAAATCAGCCACCCTCCGTTACATTTTGGCAGAGACTCACAGGCAGGCAGAGGAGTGGGAGAAAAAGAAGGTTCCAGGTGCATCCTGATGGAAGCCCCTGGCCTGGGGAAGCTGGAGGCAGCCCTCTAGAAGCAGGTTGTCCCATGGGATTGGTTAATATGTTTGGCTCTGCCTGGTTGATCCTAAGCTGGGAGTGGGGACAAAACTTAGGAAAGGTGTCGAGTGTCCTGTCCTGACCATGTGTGGCAGACCATTACAGAAGTAATCACTTAGCTTCCTGGATTATTCTTGGAGATAGCGGTCTGGCTCCCAGCAAGTCTGACTTCCAGCAGGCTGGCTTCTTGGGTTGAGCCTGGTCCACAGAGGTTAGTGTCCTGGGCAGGTTGCTGCCAGTTGTGGGTCAGCATTCCATTTTCATATGTGGTCTGGCCGTTGTCTGAGTCTTAGTCTCTCATTCCAGGCCACTGCTGGGCTGGGAGCAGGGGATGGAGCCAGAGTAAGTTAAGACAACGCAGAGTCTGCTGTTCTTACTAAGATGCAGCTGCTCTTTTGGATAAGTGCTTCCTGAGTTCTTACAAATCTCTGGTTAATTTCCAGAGTTCCAACAAGTTGACTCGGACCATTTTTGCCAGCGTTTTGTTGCTTTCTCAAAGGGACAGAATTTCGGAGATGTTCACTGCAGCTTCATTCATGTCACTTGCCATATTTATTTTTAGATGGTACAAAGGAGGCTCATTTTATAAGTGGACGGTGGTTATTTTCTTATCAGCTGATTTCTCATCTAATTTTGTGATGGTGGGTAATGAGTTCCCTCTGAGCCATGGATTTTTATGCAGATTTTCTAGTCCTCTGTGATTCCCATCTAGGGCTGCCCAGATCCCATTAAACTGTAAATTGCCTGCCCTCAACGCCTTCAATGAGAGCAGAGCCATCCTTGTCTTTTTATCAGCATGGCTGCTAAGCCTAATAGAGAGTCTGGCACGTGGTGTATTCTTAATCAATTTGGTGGACAGATAAATCCCCTCTTGGCTGACTCGGCACCCACCGGCCAGGCGGATGGTCATGGGAATAGGGAGGCATTGCCAGACTTCACACAAGCAGGGGGAGCCCGATGGAAGGGGAGTGAGTGATGGAGAGAGGCAAGGGTATGCAGCGGTATGCGAGACCACACAGGCACCCAGAAACTTCCATTCGTGAATGCCTTCTAGAATCCTGACACTTGCCACCTGACCTGCCCCCAGTTAAGAGATGCTAAGCTTGGAGCAAGTCTGAGAGGGTTTCTGTGTGCTGCTACCAAAGAATTTTGAGTAGAGCAGCATGGACTGATGGAGGGTAGAACGGAAAGCAGGGCAGCAGGAACAACGTGTGAATTCTCTGTGTGGCCCAGAGAGGAGCCACGTTGGGGTGCACATGTTACTGTGCCGTCCCATTCACACGCCAGACCCCAGAGCCCCCAGAAGCTCCACCCGCCCCTCTCCCCCTGGCTAATGTAATGGAGTAATTGAGCTTGCACAGAACCAGTAGGCAAGCCCACCCTGCATCAGGGCGGGCCGGGTGGGGGTGGGGGTAGGGGCGGGGATAGGGGTGGAGGTGTGGAGGGTTCTGGTACAAGGGAAGCACTTGGCAATGCTGATGAGAAGGTCCTCCCCACCACCACCTCAATTAAGCCAACTGAATGGATAAAGAGAATCTTCTGGCCTCTAAAATGCCTGCTTCCCCGAATCACTTCCAAGAACCCGGGTGGCTCAGGAAGACAAAGGGAGCTCTCTCCCACCTGAGTCAAACCCATGTGAGCAGCCTTCCACTCAACCCAGACACGAGACCACTCTAGTGCCAAAGGAGATGAAGCAATTTGCCCCGTGAGAAATAGAGCTTTGTGACTGAGAAGGAAGAGAAGGACGGACGTTGAGGTAGCAACTAACATCGTCCGAGTCCTGCTCTGCTCTGCACCTCTCTGCGGAGCTCCCTCCCTCCGCCGATGCCCACTGGGGAGTGGGAGTCTTCCGCCTGGAGACTCAACATGATTGCGCGCTCCCGTTGTGTCTACATGGCTTCTGGCCCCCCCTACCGGCAGGGGCTGGGACTTGTGCGGAGCAACAGGAATGTTAGGAAGCATCACCGCCTCTCAGCGAGGGCGTGGCTGTGTGTGTGTGTGTGTGTGTGTGTGTGTGTGTGTGTGTGTGTGTGTGTGT